>NW_006408622.1:1839095-1855196 GCF_000296735.1 Chrysochloris asiatica
TTGAATTTTCTCCTCAGTTCGTTCAGCTTGAGAAATGCTGAGCATGTTCTTCTCTTATGCTTTTATAACTCCTGGTCTTTGCACATTTCATTATAATACTCTGTGTTCTTGAGATGCTTTCTGAAATTTTCTGTTCAGTTCTTTTACTTTCTCATTTCTCCCCATTGTTTTAGCTTCTCTCCTTTCAAGATCAAGTTTCAGAATCTTTTCTGGCATTCACTTTGGTCTTTTCTTTCTTTCCTGTATTTTTTATGACCTTTTGCTTTCTTCATAAATGGTGTTCTTGATGTCATCCCACAACACATCTGATCTTTGCTCATTAGTGCCTAACGCATCAAATCCATTCTTGAGGTGGTTTCTAAATTCAGGTGGGATATATTCAAGGTCATGTTTTAGCTTTCATGAGTTTGTTTTCATTTTCTTCAACTGCAGCCTGAACCTGCATATGAGCAACTCACGGTCCATTCCACAGTTGGCTCCTGGCCTTGCATTGACTGATAATAGTAAACTTCTCCATCATCTCTTCCCACAGATGTAGTCAATTTGATTCCTTTGTAATCCATCTGTTCAGGTGCATATGTATAGTCACCATTTATGTTGTTGGAAAAAAAATGTATTTGCAATGAATAAGTCATTGCTCTTACAAAATTCTATGATGCAATCTACAGCACTATTTCTAACTCCAGGTCCATATTTTCCAACTACTGTTTCCAACCTTTCCATTCCAATCAGCAGTAATTATCAATGAATCTTGATTGCAAGTTTAATCAATTTCAAACAGAAGACATTGGTAGAATTCTTCAATTTCATTATCACTGGCTTCAGTAGATGGTGAGTAAATTTGAATAATAGGGGTATTAACCTATCTTCCTTGTATGGATATATCCTATCAAAGTCAGCATTGTGCTTCAAGATAGATCTTGAGATGTTCTTTTTGGTGATAAATGTGACACCATTCCTTTTCAACTAATCATTTCTAGTATAGTACATCATATGATCATCCAATTCAATTTCAGCTTATTAATGCCTAGAGTGACCCTCATATACAATGGCAAATGAGCACATTTCCAAATAAACAGAAATTAAGGGAATTTATAAAAATCAGACCAATCTTACAAGAAATGTTAAAGGGAATTCTTCAGACAGAGAACAAACAATGGCAGACAACAACCTGAGATTAACATATATGACAAAGTCACTCAATAGTCAACCCAGATATAGATGTAATCAAAGTAAAACTAATCTACAAGGTTGAAAATAAGGACCCAGAGATTCAATTTGTAAATGAAGACAATTACAAAGCTAAAAATGGGTGTGGACTATGAACAGTATAGTTACAAATCTTCCAAATAAAATGGAGTTGAGCTGATCTCAAGATAGAAAAGATTTTTTTAAACTTGGGAATAAATTAATGAATTACAGGTTAACCTCAGAGAAAATTAACAAACATTTTAATCAAAATTAAAATATTTATTAAACAATAAAAGTATAGTAATGGAGGAAATGATAAGAAATCTCACAAGCAAAATAAACTCAGCACAAGAAATTATGTGGAACAAAATAACAAGCAATACCATGAAACACAAACAGCAAAATGAAAGCAATATATTCATATCTATAAATAATTACACTAAATATAAATGCGTTAAATGCACCAGTCAAGTAACAGAAAGTAGTAGAATGGATAAGAAAACAGTACCCACTAGTATGCTGCTTATAAGAGACACACACAGACACAAAGACAAAAATAGACTAAAAATCCAAAGATAGGAAAAATATATCAAGCAAATGGCAATCAAAAGAGACCAGGAGGGGTGATACTAATTTCTAATAAAATATGCTTTAATGAAAAAAATATCATAAAATAAGGAAGACCATGATGATGAACTGAACAAGAGGACATAGTCATAATAAACATCTATACACCCAAAGAGTCTCAAAGTACATCAATCAAGCTTTAAAAGAATTGGAGAAAGAAATCAACACTGCACAATAATAGTAGAAGATTTTAACATACCACTTTCAATAAATGACAGAACAACTAGACAGAAACTCAACAAAGACACAGAAGAATGAAGCAACACACTCATAACAATTTAACCTCATAGATATAGACAGAGCATACCATCATCCAACAGTAAGATAACATACATTCTTTTCCACTGCACTGGACCATTGTCCAGAATAGACTACATGTTAAGGCCTCAAAACAAGCCTCAATAAATTTAAAAACACAGGAATATTATAAAGTATCTTCTCAGATTGCAGTAGTATAAAATAAGAAATCGTTAATGGGATGATCAAGAATATATATGGAAATTGACTAACACCCAGCTTTAAAACCACTGGATAAGAGAAGAAGTTTTAAAATGAAATTAAAAAAAAAAAAACAACCTCCTTGGATCAAATGAAAATACAACATACCAAAATCTTTGGAACACAGAAAAAGCAGTGCTCAGAGGGAAATTTACAGCAATAAACTCACATAAAAAGAGAAAGAACCAAAATCAACATCTCCAACAATTAGAATAAGAGTAGCAAATCAAGCCTACAGTAATCAGAAGAAAAGAAACAATAAAGATTCAAGCAGAAGTAAATGGAACAGAAAAACAATAGAAATAATTAATAAGACTAGAAACTGGTTCTTTGAAAGGATTAATGAAATCCACAAACCATCTACAAATCTATCATAGGGAAAGAAGGAGAGATACAAATAACATGAATTGAGCAACGTCACAACAGATTCAACTGAAATAAAAAAGGATAATAATAGAATAGAATACTATGAAGAACTATGTTGTTCCTGTTAAGTGCCTTTGAGTTGGTCCCAACTCATAGTGACATTGTATATGATTTCTGAGGATTAGCTGGTGGGTTTGAAATACAGACCTTGCAGTTAGCAGTCCAGTGCTTATCCTCCAGTGCTACATCAGAACTCTATGAAGAAGTCTAACAAATTTGAAAGCTTAAAAGAAATGGAGACATTTCTAGAAACACACTATTTACCTAAATTAGCACAGGCTAAGACAGAAAATTTGAATGGACCCATAAAAACAGAAGATGTTGGACAGCTGGAAGCCAGAGGTCAAGAAAACCAGGTTATGTTAGAGACATAGACAGTGTTGAAGTGTGACTCTAAAGGAGCTTCCCCAGTCTACTTGTGTACAAATGGGTCACCTTTCCTCTCTAAGCTGTCCCAAGTGATGGCCTCAGACTATGAGAACTAGCTTCCTTTAGAGAGGTCATCATCTGAACTGTAGATTCAGAAAAGTTGGAGCTGGCTGCCTCATGCCTCCATGACCTTTGCTATAGATTCTTGAAATGTTTTCCCAGACTACCCAGGAAGACTCAAAACAGAATCTCTTAGAAAACTGGGACTATGATGTGCTCAGATCCCAGGCAGCCTAGCATTTTAGAAGGCAATAGTAATAGTTTGAAATCAATCCGACTTTATATTGGAAGCTGGTACACAACTCTCCACCTAGCAGGCAGCACTCAAGAACCTGAGCTAGTTCGAGACCTGGTACATGCGCAGAACTGATCTTGACTCAGTCCTCCAGAGGCTGACTCTAAGATGGCTGTTTGTGGACAGGTGATTTATTAAGGAAGGAGAACTCAGCAGGGGAGTAGGGGAAGAACTCAGGAGAACTACAATTTCAGGTGAAGTTCTGGCCTCTGCCTGGTCCCAAGGGGAGCTCTACAGCATGCATTCTATCTCAGAGTTTGACCCACCTTGAAGCAAAGGATCTGGGCTTTCCCACCCAACATCAATCAGTTGTTGGTGATAGGACTGGGGACCAGATGCTGAGGAGTCATTTGGACTCATGGAGACACGGAATGCGTCAAAGTATCTCTGTGCTCCATAGGGCTTTCACTGGCTTTAATCTTTCAAAAGCAGAACTCCAAGCCTTCCTTCCAAGGAGCCTGTGGGTGGACACACACTACCAACCTTTTGGTTAGTAACTGAGCGCTTAACAGTTTCTGTTACCCAGGGACTCCAGGCTGAGGAAAGAAGGTACTTATACAGCCAGGCACCTCCTTTGTAACTGAAGTGCTTTGGAGGTCCGGAAGGAGTTCTAGGAAGGGTGGAGGAGCAGGTTCTTTGAAGCAGAGTACCATAAACTGGACATCGGGTGCACAGAACTGGTAACAGTGATCCCAGGGAATCAAGTCCCACCACCCTGTATGTTGCTGAACTTGGGTTTGTTCTGCTTTGAATTTGTGTGTATGTGTGTGTGTAAGGGAGAGGAAGGTACAAAGAGGCCTGATTTCATGATCTCCCTGTTATTTGTTGTGTGCGGGACCTTAGTCAAGGGCTTAACTAGTCTGGGGTTAAGTTTTCTCTGCTGTCCAGTGGGGACCTACAATCTCTGCTTTGCCTACTTGTGGGGTGATTGTAGTTATCAAATGTAAAGGCACCTTAATGGGTGGAAATCACACATATGTGGCTTCTCATGATGCAACATCACAGGATGATGTTGATGTCAGACATTCAGGACTCCTCTGGTGATAAGAGAATCCACCATTGTCTGGAATCTGTCTTAGTAACTCCTCTCACGGCATCCCCACCAAGACCTTCACTCCAAAGAGGATCTTGTTACAATACAACCTTACCAAAAGAGGCATATAAAAATAGCTCAAATGTTTGCTGAATTTAAGAAGAATAATAAGGAGCTCTGGTAGCGTAGTGGTTACAAATAGGGCTGCGAGCTGCAAGGTCAGCAGTTCGAAACTACCAGTGGTTCCACGGGAGAAAGATGAGGTGGTCTGCTCCCGTAAAGATTTACAGCCTCGGAAACCCTGTGTAGGGTCGCTATGAGTCGGAACTGACTCCATGGCACACAACAACAACAACGACAATACCTGGCAGGGTAATCCTAAAATATAAAATTACCTCTTAAATTTCTAAAGACTGATAAAGTCCACAAAGATCAATCTTTGTGAGAAGTCTGCCAGAACCAGACTGAAGTTTGTACTAGGAAAGAGTGCAGTGTCACAGAAGGCAGCAGGACAGCATTATTAGACCATTTCAAAGATGAGGTTGGGTCCCCGGCCCTGTAGGCTTGGTTTCACTGGTGCTGAATTTACTCTTCTGGCTGGTGTCCTCTGAAAGCCAGGTCACAGGGGGACTAGTGAACCCAGGATTGTGAGGAACCACAGTGGGATGGTTGCAGAATTTAAGGCTGCTTCTGAAAATGGTTGGTGTATATATAGACAACTGCGACCAACGTTTAGTCCTCAAAACTGCAAATAATGAAGGAGATTTGCTCGCTCAGCAGTAAGAACCAGAGACATCCATGCTCAGGCTGCCAACAGCCCACTAATCACTGTGATCAGAAGGGCAGACATCCACTACCTTATTAAGGGACCAAGTGAATCTCAGGATATGGTGCAGCCCCCAATGGATTCAAAGACTGGTAGGAGCCTTCACTCTACCCAGCTGTACCCTCCTGCATGTCAACAACACAATAGAAAGGGACTGCACGTATTTCTATTTAGCTCATCAGCTGGGAGACCTGGCTGTATTAAGCTGCAGATTTACTGTAGCCAGTCCTTGGATACTGCCTTCTACTTAAAATGAATTGTTACCAAAATGTTCAGAGAAAACCATAGATTAAGTGTATTGACAATGTTTCTTCTTTAAGTAATAGTTAAGGGCAATAACAATGACGGAGCAGCCGAGTAGATATTTTCTGTCCATTATTAATAACTGCCTCTCAGCTGACTGATGGATGGCCATGGCTGAGATGAGAAACCATCAGCAAGCATTCTGTGCTGGGGGACCCGGTGCTGGAAAGATCTGTAAGATATTTGATTGGAGAGGTGTCTGTCCACTGATGGATGAGGAGTGCCTGGAATAAACACAGCGGTGTGATGGTGAGGACCATACAAAGAGAAGAGAACACATATCTCCTACTTCCCCTTCCTCCTCCTGCTCTAATCCAGAGGATGGCGAGAGGGCAAGAAGCAGGAAAATCTCATCTGAGTACAGGCTTCTCCTGCCCAGGCCAGACGAGCAACAGAGGCACTGGGCAAAGAGAAGACTCGTGTCCCTGTTGGTTGAGGGGAAGGGGACTCTGCACACACAGTCCCTCCGCAGTCCGGTCGATGGAGGCTCCATTTTCTTACAGCAGTTTCATCCAGAACAAGTACCCACTGACAGGAAGTGGTTAGGTTTGGAAATCAAGGCCCCAAATAAAGTTTACCTTTTGCTCAGCTTTCTGCTCAAGGTGGGATCCCTGGGTGGATAGTTAATAGTTAACATAATTGGCTATTAGCTGAAAGGCTGGCAGTTTGAGTTCACCCGGAAGAAAGGTCTAGTGACACTGAAAAGCCTAGGGAGCACAGTTCGACTCTGACACACATGGGGTCACCATGAGTCAATTGTTTTGCTTTACTTTTTTCATCCTTATGGTAATCGGAGGAACAACACTGTTGGTGCTGGAAATAAACCCCGTTTGTAACAATGTTGTAAAAGAAGTCAACTTTGACGTTCGAAGGGATTTTTAAGTACATCAATCAAGTATTCGCCAAGGAGGTGCCCACACAGTGCCAGGTGATGTGTGGGTTCCTCCTCCACACCTGAACACTGCTGCCATTATCACAAGACCACCCACTTGCCACCAGTCCACCCACAAAACTGCTTCATCAGGTCAGCAGGGACTAAAGCCCCACCCCAGGAGGACCTCAGACCACTAGCATCTCTCAAAACTCAGCTTCTCAGGGACTCCTCTTCCCCAAAGCTGCAGGGCTGCTGTTAACAGAGCCAGGTGGTCTGTTGATGATGAATGTAGATCATCCTTCTGCCCTCCCTCCCACACACAGACATGCAAGAATACTGGGCTGAGCACCAGCTGATACCTGAAACAGAGGATGCCGGGATAAGGCATCACGTCTTAGAAGGTGTTAGGGTCTACCATGGCCCCATTTCCACCTTCTATCTTCTGGACAGAGTACCCAGCATTCCCTTGGGAAACTTCTCTCCACACCTTCAGGCCATTGGTTTGTCCTATCACCCCACCCAACCCCTCTGTCTTCTCAGGGATTGGCATATGTCCCAACTCTGTCAGTTGGTCATTCATGCCCTGGCTAGGGAGACAGCCTCAGAGATGGGTCAGGCAGATGTGCTAAGGTGGACAAATCAGAGAGCACATCGGGAAGACACACTCTGTGAATGGGAATGACTGGCAGGCAGCAGCTAAGGCTGGAGAGACCTGTCAGCATGGGAAGGCAACAGAGAGACAAGAGCCAAAAGGTGGAGAAGAAGTCCAATAGCGTCTTTTGAGTTCCTGGAGCCAGCTGTGCACTATTTTAGTCACATGTAACAATATATTCTTTTCTTTGGGTTTCAGACACCTACTATCCCATGAGTCCTTCCTCACATGCAGAACAAAGACAGCCTTGTGCTGCAACAGATCGGTTCCCTGAGCTGGACCGACAGAGAATCCAAGAAAGGCCAGCAGAGTCAGGCCTAGGCCTGGACAGAAGGGTGGGCAGTCGCTGCAGGCAGGAGCAGCAGCCTGAATCCCTGGTTGGGACACAGCGGTGTTGTCACAGCGGCATGGGGCTAACTGTGGCTACAGGCAGGGCTGGGTGTCTGAGCACCCCAGAGAGTAATTCAGGCAGAACTCTCCCTCCATCCTCCACCCCACAGAAGCACATTCTGCTCCCCCTTCTTCTACGCACCTTCACCCCTACCTTGAAGTACTGACATGTCATCTCCTCCAGGAAGCCTTCCCTAACTAGCAAAATCGTGGCTGTTCAAACTGATTCCAAGTCCTGGCATCACCACATGTGGCACAGTAGAACTACTCCAGTGGGTTTTCCATGGCTGATTTTTTCAGAAGTACATCATCAGCTCTTTCTTCCAAAGTACCTCTTGGTGGCCTTGAGCCTCCAACCTTTCAGTTATCAGCCAGGTGCATTAATTAACCAGCAGCACTGCCCAGGGATTCCTGAAGTCAGCCCTCAGGGTTTGAATCGCTGCCTCATTAGAATGTCCATGTGTCAACCCTGTCCTAAAATACTCTAGGCTGTCTGCTGTCTCTTTAGAGCAAGCAGCGTCAGCCAGCCAGCCAGCAACACAGAGAGGATTCAACTTTACAGGATGAATTGTTCTGGCCATTCAGGGAGAAGTCTTCACGAACTCCCTGGACCTTTAAAGCTATCCAATATCATGTGCTCAAATCAAGCATCAGTGCAAGTAAGACAGGGCAAAGGAGAGCTCAGGCTTACTCAGGAGCGTGACTTTGAGGCCTGGTCACTTAAGTGATGCTGTGTGAAAGATGGCACTTAACACCTCTGAGTCCCGCCTCTCATTTGTGAAATGGAGAAAACAGTGTCTTTATTAAGGGCCTAACTGAAGTAAGACATCCTGATGTGGCACTGTAGGATAAGCATGAGACTGCTAATTGCAAGGTCGTGGTTCAAACCCACCAGCCGCTCCTCGGAAACCCTGTACAGGTCGCTATGAGTCAGAATTGACCAGATGGTACCTACTAACAACAACTGAAGTAACATATATGCATGGTCACTGCTAAAGCAATGTTCACTTTTCTATTATTGGGAGTCCTGGTGTGGCACTGTGGGCTAATGCATCAGACTGTATAGTCATTAGAACTGCAAGGTCGGTGGTTCAAGCTCACCAGCTGCTCCTTGGAATCCCTATACAGGGTCACTACAGGTCAAAATCAACTCGACAACACTTAACAACAACAACATAGCATGGTTGTTAACAGATATCAGGTGAATATGTTCTCTGTGTCTGGCACTCTGCTAAATTTTTATAGTGTAATCCCACTTAATCCTCATCCATCCACATTATTACATTTCTTATTTTATTATCTCCAATGTACAGACGAGGAAGCTGAGGCTTAGACTCCTGATGATGGTAGAGCTGGTGCCAAGCCTGAGCCAGTGCCTAGTGCATCCTCCGTTGGGGGGCTGAGTGTCAGGACAACCCCACCATTACACTTTACAAGGGGAGATGGTGAAGAGTACAGTCACTAGTGAGTTTCTTACGTTCCATCTCTATACTAGGAATAAAGGCGCCCTGATGGTACAATAGGTAAACACTTGGCTGCTAACCGAAAGCTCACCGGGAGCTCAACAGGAGAAAGGAACTGGCAACTTGCTCCTGTCAATGTTACAATCTATTACATCACGTAGCGTCACATGAGTCAGAATCAACTCAATAGCACACAACAGGTAACTGTACCATAGTTCACATTCTATAAAATGGAAGGATCTTATACATCAAAAATAATAGACCTGTATTGCATTCATGGTGCTGTGGGGTAATGCACTGGACTGCAAAACTGGTTTGAACCACAAAGTCAGTGGTTTAAGCTCACCAGCTGCTCCTCAGAAACACTATACAAGGTCGCTATGGGACAGAACCAACTCAACGGCACTTGATAACAACAACAACAACAACACGATACCATTGGAGTCCTGGTGTGGCACTGTAGGATAAATACTGGGCTGCTAACCACAAGGTCAGCAGTTCAAACCCACCAGCTGCTCCTCAGAAACCCTACGCAGAGTCACTATGAGTCAGAACTGACTCAACAGCACTTAACAACAACCTGACACCCTTAATCGTAAAAGGCATCATTGTTTTAGATAGTTAACATCGAGGGTCCTCCAACTCACGGCAACCTTAGATACAACAGAATGGAGTACTGCCTAATCCTAGATCATCTTCATGGTCACTTACATGTTCAAGTCCACTGTTACCAACCCATCTCACTGAGAGGCTCCTATACCCTAATTGCCCCTCTACTTCACCAAGCATGATGTCCTCCTCTTGCGATTGATGCCCCTCAATGACAATGTGAGTCAGACAAGGCTCTGTTACGATCTTTCAGCTTTCATTAGCTACATTTCAGAAATAGATGTCTTAGTCTGAAGTCTGAAAACTGCTTTATCATTATCATCATTATGCTCCTGCTGGTATTTGAAATACTGGAGTTATAGCTTCCAGCATCACAGCAACCTCCAAACCACCACAGTAAAACAAACTCCCAGATGGGTGGTGCATATTGCTTTACAGACCAACGTGAGATAGCTAATAGGAACCTCTCACATAAAGGCAGCACAGAGGAAGAAAGGAAACTATTCTGCCTTGAGAGTCTGACTCCCCAGCTGGTCCTCAGGCAGGTTTGAAGTCTAATCCAACAAGTCAGTGAAGTCTGAAAGATCTGGAGCAGAGAATTTAATTTAAAGAGACCTCAGCTTTCAAGTGGCCCCATGTAATGAAAGAAACAAATACAAATTCATTCTTTTGGAATTAAACTTCAGTACAACGTAATTTAAAGATAAGTTGCTGTGGACTCTAAAACCCAGCCCAATTATCCGATTCAGACATATTAAATTGCAGAAAATATATGTATTGAGTAGTCGTAGTTGTTGTAGTTAAGTGACATCCAGTCGGTTCTGACTCATAGTGACCCTATACACGGTTTCTGAGTAGTGACAGGTGGGTTTGAACTGCTGACCTTGGGGCCAGCAGTCCAGCACTTATCCTACAGACCCATACCAGGAAACTCGCTGAAATATGATAGTGACTAGCTGTGCAAACCTGCCCTTAAGTCTCAGTAGGTAAGCACAAAGACATTCACTTCTTGCTCAGGCAAGAGTTCCTGAATGGTAGGCAGCTCACCTCCACCGAGGACTCTAGGAGCCAGGTGCACCCATCTTGTGGCCCCACCATCTGCAGCACATGACTCCCAAGGTCTCCACAGAAGGAAAAGAAATTGGGGTCATGTTCAGGCTCCTTTCAAAGGTCAGATTTAACATGATGCCAGTCACTTTCCCCACAATCCATTCATCAGAATTCCCATGGCCAGATTAACTGCAAGGGAGCCTGGGGAATGTGATCTAGCTGTGTGGCCAGGAGGAAGCAGAAAGAACTTTGGTGACCAGGCAGCTAATCTTTGCATACCACCTCATGGGATCACTGCATCATCTTGGAAAAGAGTTGTTAGCAGCACTAGATTAGAATGGTGCTGAGGACCACATAAGGTTGTTGAAGCAACTGCTCAAGCTATGATTAATAAGACTCTCTTGGATTTATAAAAACAATGTATTTCTGTGTGTTGTGTTCACTTAACAAAAGAAATTTCCCCTGGTATTCCCTAGTGATTTTCCATGTTGTTGTTGTTGTATGCCTTCGAGTCGGTTTGGAGTCATATCAACCCTGGATAGGGTCTCCACGAACTGTTGGTAGGTTTGAACCTCCGACCTTTGTGTTAGCAGTTCAGAGCTTCTCGTGTTATTGTTAAGTATCATTGAGTCGGTTCTAGCTCATATCAAGCCTGTATAGGGTTTCTGAGGAGTTGCTAGTGGGTTTGCACAGCCAACCTTGCTGTTAACAGTCCAGTGCTTAGTCTATACTGCCATGTTGTTGCTGTTGTTGTTGTTAAGTGCCATTGAGTCCATTCTGACTCATAGCAATGCTGTATAGAGTTTCCAAGGAATAGCTGGTGAGTTTGAACCTCTAACCTTGCAGTTCTAACTGACCCTATAGTCCAGTGTTTATCCTACAGTGCCACAGTAGGATTGTAATAATAATAATAATAGTAATCTGGCTGCAAGAACACAAATACTGTACGAGCCTAATGTTTGTATCCAGAGTCCTGATGTGGTGCTGTAGGATAAGTTCTGGACTGCTAACCATAAGGTCAGAGTCCTGGTGTGGCGCTGTAGGTTAAGGCGCTGGACTGCAAAGTCATTTGAACTGCAAGCTTGGTGACTCAAGCTCACTAGTTGTTCCTTGGAAACCCAGTACAGGGTCCCTGTGGGTGGGTACTAACTCGACAGCACTTAACAACAACAACCACAAGGCCAATGATTCAAATTCACATCGCTCCTCGGAAACCCTATACAGGGTCAATATGAGATGGAACTGACTCAACGTCATTTAACAACAACAACGTTTGTATTCACAAAATTGCACTGTGTAAACCATTCACCCTCCAGTTCTGTTTTCACAGAAAAGCTTGATGCTTAAATATGTGAGCCTTAGAATTAATCAGCCTGGGTTTGAATCCTGTCTCTCCCATATACACCAGCTGTGTGACTTTGAAATAATCCCTTAGACTCTCATTAAACCAGGCATGGTGCATGGAGGGACTCAGCACGTGGTAGCAATCAGTTATGGATGACGATGACTATAGACTCCCTGTACGCTTTACATCCCATGCCAGCAGCCGTGGGGGTGGAGTCATGTAAAGTCCCAGCATTCCCCAAAGTGGTTTCAAGATTTCAGAAACTCTGTCTCATACCTTCAAACACGTGGCAAATGGCCCAGGGAACTGAATGAATCTGAAACTTTCATTTGAATAGCCTTACCAACTGGTGGTCTGAATACTTAAATTTCAATGTTTAATAACTATGATAATAGTTTTATCTAGAGAAATAACTTGAAGACTTATAGATGCCCTCTTTGAAAATCTCACATAACTCCCAATTCCCACCATTAGCTCAGTTGAGGTATTGGCCACATCTCTCCAGATGAAGCTTCTTTTTCTTAATGTCTACTAAAGAAAGGCCCACAGAGATGAGCAAATGCCTCCAATTTATATCCAAATGTAAAATGCAGCGCCATCCTCTCAGAGATGCAAAACCCACCACTTCATAGCTGAACAACCAACCTCTCCAAGAGTGTCAAGAGCGGCTTCTGAATTCTGAAAATCCAGTGCCTCCTTAAAGTGGTTTACACATAGCCCTTGGGACAGAAGCCAGAAAGGCGTCCCCAGAGAGCCCACAGGGAGATGCCAACTCAGCTTTCTGATGTGCAGTGTCAGGAGGAGGTTCCAGTCTCGCAGCCTTTCAGGTCCTACTCCTGAGGAGTGGGACTCTTCAAAATACTCTCAGGGGTCCAGAGAGCAGCATCCCACTGCTTCTCTCTGATCCAGATTCATGTCAACTCACTCTTGCCTCTCAACATCCATGCATGGCAAAATTCCCCTGGGAAGTTACCCAACTCTAAGGGCCTTGTTTGCAGTAGACCTGAATCTGCCCCTAGCTCCAGACCCAGGCTCCAACCATCAGCACTCCCTTCACCAGGATTACTACTTTGGGGACAACACAGGACCCCATCAGAGTCATCTAAAGCTAATCCTGAGGCCTGGGCTGGGGAAAGAAGGACTTGCTCTGTCCTACTGAACCTAACAAGCCAGGAGGGGCCGGTTCTATGGCAGATTTCCCTCCTTCCCCTCCAAGGAAACAACAGAGAATGAATCTGAAAATTTGAAAAAGTGAAGAGTTGGGAGAGAGAAGATCAGATACAGATAATCTAAATGAACTCCTTATCTAGTTGAGTTTAGGGCTAGCTATGCCCCAGGATTTGCAGTTAAATCACTTGGCATCAGGTTAGGTTATTTTTCATCCCTTTGGGCTTGAAGAAAGAACACTAGTCGTGAAGTGAATAAAGCATTGGACTGCTAACTGAAAGATCAACAATTCAAATTCACCATGTGCTCCACGGGAGAAAGATGAGGCCCTCTGCTTTCTATAAAGATGTACAGCCAAGGAAATAATGGGAACAGATGTACTCTATCCTATGTAGTTGTTGTTAGGTGCCATCGAGTCAGTACTGACCCATAGTGACTCTATGCACAACAGAATGAAACACTGCCTGGTCTTGGGCCAACCTCACAATTGTTGGCATGCTTGAGCCTATTGATGCTGCCACTTTGCCAAACCATCTCGCTGGGGTCTTCCTCTTTTTCTCTGACCCTCCACCTTACCAAACATGATATCCTTCTCCAGTGACTGATCCCGCCTGACAATATGTCTGAAGTATGTATGAGAGATGAAGTCTGGCCATCCTGGTCTCCAAGGAGCACTCTGACTGCACTTCTTCCAAAATGGATCTATTGGTTCTTTTGGCAGCCCATGGCACTTTGAATAGTCTCCTCCAACACCATAACTCAAAAGCATCAATTCTTCTACAATCTTCCTTAATCACTGTCCAGCTTTCGCATGCTTATGAGGTGATTGAAAATACCATGGCTTGGGTCAGACGCACCATAGTCCTCAAGCTGACATCTTTGCTCTCAACACTTTATAAAGGTCTTGTGCAGCAGATTTGCCTAATGCAATACATTTTTTGATTTCCTGACTGCTGCTTCCATGAGTGTTGATAGTTGATCCAAGAAGAATGAAGTCCTTGACAACTTCAATCTGTTCTCCTTTGATAAGAATGTTGTTTATTTGTCCAGTGGTGTGGATTTTTGTTTTCTGTACATTGAGATGTAATCCATACTGAAGACTATGTTCTTTGATCTTCATCAGTAAATATATTCACTTTCAGCAAGCAAGATCGAATCGTCTGCATATCGCAGGTTGTTAATGAGCTCTTGTTCCTCCTCATTTCTTCCATTTGCTTTAGTATCTCTACTCTGGAGAGCAAGTTTCAGTGTCTCTTCCAATATCCATCTTGATCATTTCCTTCTTTCTTGTCTTCTTAATGACTTTTTGCTTTCTGCATATATGATGTTCTTGATGTCATCCCACAACTCTTCTGGTCTTTGGTCTTTAGTGTTTAATGTATCAAATCTGTTCTTAAAATGATCTCTAAATTCATGTGGGATATATTCAAGGTCATATTTTGACTCTAATGGACTTGTTTTCATTTTCTTCAGCTTAGTCTGAATTTTCATATAAGTAATTGATGGTCTGTTCCACAATCTGTCCCTGGCCTTGTTTTGGCTAATGATATAGAGCTTTTCCATTGTCTCTTTCCACAGACATAGTCAATTTGATTTCTTTGTGTTCCATAAGGTGGCTATAAACCGGACTCAGCTGGATGACAGTGGGTTTGGTTTTTTTTTGTTTTGGGAGCTTGAAGAAGTCCTGCCTAATCCCACCACAAAGTCTTTACTGATTAAATTAGCTTTTGTACCTTCACTTCCCTGTACCTTTAACCTACACTAACCTCTGCTCTCCACACCAAAATTATGTATGAAGAGTGTGGTGCGAGGGCAACATTTTCATTGTTCAAGGTTTGGATGATGCAGAGATCTCTGAGTTCCAGCTTTGAAGATGCCCTACAGTCCTGGTGTGCCGCTGTGGGTTAAAGTGCTGGATTGCAAAGTCAGTTTGAACTGCAAGGTCAGGCAAGGTTAGTGGTTCAAGCTCACCAGTCTCTCCTAGGAAACCCTGTTCTGGGTGAATGGGTCGGAACCAACTTGATGGCACTTAACAACAACAAGCATTGTGGTGAAGGTGGAGCTAAAAAGAATACTATGGAACAAAGGAGGCCATTGTAATCCAGACTGGGGGTCAGGGAAGTCTTCCTGGAGGAGGTGACACAAATCTATACATATGGATTCTTGGTCGTTTGTGGGGAGTGGCAAGAGGTGATAGCTCAAGAAGAAACATAGAGGTGAGTATACCCTTGGGACTACAGGATGATTCCTTGAGGAATCTGGCTCCTGGAGGGTCCCTGTCTCCTGGCTGACCAGGTCCTGAGGACTATCCTGAGTGTTTTCTGACATCTGTCTTGTCTCCCCAGATATTGTCTTCAAGCTCCCTGAGGTTAGATGCTATCTGTGGTCGGGGGCCCATATTCTCATGGTCTCCTCTAGGGAGTCCAGTCAGGCAGTGAGTGCAGAGAGGACTTTTTCTTTTTAATTATGTTGAACTGCACAGAGTTGCATGCTTTGGGGACTGTGGTATAGCACAGTTGAGAGCTGGGAGGCTGCCTGAGCCCAGCTTCCCTGGCTCCCAGGAGACACCAGGGTGAAAGCGGGCTCCATGGCTGCCCCCCTTTCAGTTTCAGAAATCAGAACACACTGCGATGATGAACTAAACACCCGTGCATCTGCTATCCAAAGCGATAAATTCTGCTTTCACATTTGGAGTTTTAATCCATCTGGGATTTGTTGACTTATGGAATGAGGCAAGAATTCGATTTTAAAATATTTCTCATATGAGGGTAGTATCTAAACACCATTTATTGAAAGGTTCCTCCTTCCCCCTGTGGCTGCCATTCAGTATTAACAAACAAAACTGATTTCTCAATTTTGTTTATAATTATTTAATTGTGAGAGAAATAGAACTTCACAGATTTTATCAGTGTCTCTTCTCTCA
>NW_006408622.1:1855699-1892891 GCF_000296735.1 Chrysochloris asiatica
CTATGAGTCGGGACCGACTCCATGGCACATGACAACAACAACAACAACATATATATACATACATATAGTCCTGGTGTGGTGTGGTGCTGTGGGATATTGCACTGGACTGCAAGGTCGGTTTGAATCGCAAAGCTGTTCAAATTCACCAGCCGCTCCTGAGAAACCCTATATAGGGTCACTATGAATTGGAACTGACTTGAAGGCACTCAGCAACAACATATATATGGAGTCCTGGTGTGGCACCATAGGATAAACACTCAATCTCAAGGTCAGTTTGAACTGCAAGGTCAGTGGTTCAAACTCAGAAGCCACTCTTTGAAAACCCTACACTCGACAGCACACAATATATAAATATATGTATGTGTTGACAGTGGTGTGTCATGGAGTCAGTTCTCACTCATAGAAACCCTGCATAGGGTTTCTTACAGGAGCAGGAAGCCTCATCTTTCTTCCAAGGAACAGTTGGTAATTTCGAACTGTCGACCTTGAAGTCAGCAGTCAGACTGGTAACTACTACGCTACCAGAGCACCATGTATATATGTATATATGTATATATCTATGAAGAGAGATACCAAGTCTTGATTTTAGATGACTAGACAGAAAGCTAGCTGGCAGTTAGATGTTAGATAAATGAGATAGATGGATAGATAGGTGAAGAAATACACAACAAATCCAGTGCTTTGTGAGTGTCTTCATTTACATAAAGGCTATCACAGCTTATTTCTCAACTTGCTTTTTCAGTCAACATTATTCTTCAAAGTAGAAACACACTGACAAAACTGCTACACCAAGTCCCATGCCTTGTGTCCATTCGGGGCCATTTAGGCCATTTCTTATTTTTTGACATCATGAGCAATGCTGTAATGAATGCCCTTCACACACGTACAGGGCATTCCATAGGACACATACTCAAAAGCCAATGTTTGGGTTGTAGAGGATGCATGTTTTCAATGGTATCCGATGTTACAAGAGTGCCACTGAAGGTGGCTGTGCCCATCACCCTTTTGCCAGCGTTATGAGTTTTCTTGCTTCTCCACACTCACATAGGATTATCTGACTTTGTAAGTATTGCCAGTTAGATGAGTATGAAACAGTAGGGCACTTTCGCTTTATTTTGTATTCTCCTGGCAAGTAGAGTGGCAAAGCCTCATTTATTCCAGGCCATTCAGAGTTTCTCTTCTCTGTAAATGCTTGGTCTCAGTCTATCACCACCTACTTTTCTGTTGGATTACTTGTCTTTAGGCAAGAAAATTCAAATTTACTTTTGACATCTAAAGGAGGTTTTTACATGTTCGGGCACCACTCATTCATCTTCAAAGCCCTGATCTGCTCTGGCCTTGTTAACTTGGTTTAATGGTGCCTCTTGCCTCTTGCACACATCTGTCTGTGTGCACGTGCGCACGAAATTCTCACATAAAACTCTGTATCTAGTGCTTTGTAGAGGAGGTCATTCTCTACCCTGAGGTGATAAAACCTGCTCCTATCTACCTTCTCCAAGTGATAAGCTCTGCTTTACACTTCTAGATTTTCAATCCATCTGGGATTTGTTTACTTATGGAATGAGGTAAGAATTCAATTTGTAAATATTTCTTATATGAGGGCTAATATCTAAGCACCATTTATTGAAAAGTTCCTCCTTTCCCTGATTTCTACCATAGATGCTTGGGTCTGTTCCCATAGACGCTTGGGTCTGTTTCTAACCACAAAGATCAGCAAACTGTTTCCATAAAGGGCCACATAGTAAAGACTTTAGGGTTTGCTGGTCACATGGTCTCTGTTGTTGTAGAGCAAGAGCTGCCTGAATCACACACAAATGAATGGGCACAATTATCCTCATTTTCTCTACTAATATATTTATCTTTAAAGCCATATCATACTTTCAATATTTGCTATAATGTCATAAAATGTCTTAATGTATGATAGAAAAAGCACTACCCTCGCCTTTGGGTTTTTAGAATTATCATGGCTATTCTTAGGTCTTAATCCTTACAAGTAAATTTTACAAATCATGTTGACAAGTTCCACAAAATTGTGCATAGGCTTTTTTTATTGGAATTGTGTTGAATTCTAGATTAATTGGATTAATTAGAGCCCTAGTGTGGGGATAAGCACTGGACTTCCAGGTTGGTTGGAACCCACCAGTTGGCAGTTCACATCCACCAGTTGCTCCTTGAAAATCCTATACAGCATTGCTGAGTTGGAACCGACTCCACGGCACTTGCAGAATCTTTCTTAACTTCTTCTCATTTCCACTCCTGACCACTCCACCCTCAGTGCCCCATTGGCGTCTAATGCCCCAGCCTTGCCAATAGCAGCACATTACAATACCCGCCCTTCCTATCTATCCAGCTTCTGTCTGTCTTTCAAGATCAGCCAGACATCACCTCCTTCAGGAGGTGTCCCCTCCCTTGACCTGGAAGCAGGAAGGGTGAGATGCCCTAATCTGTGTTCCCACAGTCCTGGGTGCTGGCCTTAAGGGGCACCAGGTGCCCCATCTGGTATGTCCACAGTGACTCCACAGTGCACACCTGGCAGAGGTGAAGCACTAATTAGTGTTGATTGAGTAAATGAATGGAAGAGCAGATGCAATGAGCAGTAGCAACGGGGCACCAGGAGGCAGATGTCTTGTCTCAGGTGCTAACACTCTGGCTCTTTCTCCCAGGGCTGAGGCAGAGTGAGGGCCCAGCCCCACCGTCTCTGTGCATCTGCTGTCTGGCCCCTGAGCTCAGATGGCGAAGATTGCAGCTGCGATGGAGGCAGCAGAAGACTGGAGCTGAAGGAGGGAGGGAAGTGACGTCAGAGTGGAGGGAGAAGGCCGGCGTAAAAATGCAAATGAGGACTCTGTCCTCACTGTGCTCATATATCCCTCTCAGACAGATACAAAGGAAACTGCCTGTGAGGACAGAGCCCCTCTGGGTAAGAAAGCAATAGCAAAGTGACAAATGTTGTGTGGGCTTAAGCAAAGTCCCCCACGGTTACAAACCCACTGGGAAATAAGGCTGACAAATGCACGGCCCCTGCACCCGGCACCCTTTTCCTTTGAAATTATTTTGGCCCTGGAGAGAGAGAAAGAAGGAAATAACTCAAAAGATTTTAAAAGCAAAGTTTCTGTCTGCTAACAAAATGGGCAGAATTTTTATAGGCTTGTTTGGAAGAGCATGAAAAATGCAGTTATGGGAGGCAACTCTCTCAGACAGCCCTCAGGGAAGGGATGAGGGCGCTATCTGAAATCTAAGGGCCATCGCCCATCCTAGGGCTGTACCTGCGTTCCTCCCGGTCCCTGTCCTGGGGACTGCAGAGGCCATGACGGAGGATTCCTGTCCCAAGACACGGTTTCCTTCTACAAGCCCCTCTGCAGGCAGACTTCTGGAAGGCATCCTGCAATTCTGAGAAAGCTCCCCTCATGAAATGTGCTCCTCATCACAGCCAACATGTGATAGCACTGCTCTAACCTCCTGGACGAGACGTTCCCAATCCCTGCTCACCAGCCATCCTAAGAAGGACTCATTATTACCCTCCATTCTACAGATGTGGAAAATGGCAGAGTGAGGTTCCCCATCACACAACTTGGAAGTGGAGGATTCAAATGCAGGAGTCTGACTCCCGAGGCCACTGTAGCAGATGCTGTTGGTGGCCCACTCAGCTAGCTCTGTTTTTCCAGACAGATGTCCCAGCCTCTGACTCCTTTGAGTGTTTGCTACTAGGGGCTCAAAGTTGCCCCCTCTCCAAGGATTCTCCTTGGCCAAAGGTGAAATAGTGCACCAGCTCCAGGGATGACTTGCAGCTGGTGGGGGTGGGGGATAAAAAAACTCAGCCCCCTTTCCTCAAGGTTTGCAAGAACTCTGGTGACATAATAGTAAAGTGTTCCTGACACCTGGCTCAACAAGTAAGAGCCATCTCCTCCACTGACCCACAGCCTGAGTCAGCTCACTCAACCTCAAATCACCCAGGTACCAAGAAAGCAAAAACTCAAGAGCGTGTTCTTGATATTCCTTTAGCCCCTTTAGTAATGTACACAGGAGCTGGGATGGGAGGTGGGAAGAAGGGTAAACAGAGATCCAACATAATGTTTTTGTGTGTCCTTTAGAGCCACAAGTCTCCTTCCTTCACCCCAGGTTCTTTGCCCTCTCCCCCAGCAGAGACCTTTCCTCTATTACCCACCCAGACTACACAGGAGGTTTGTGGCAGACAGGACAAAACAGGTGAGTGAAGACCTTGTGCTGGCAGGGGCTTCCTACTCAATGACAGAGACCAGGCAGTTCTTCCTTTTTGATCAATTGCTCAGGCAGAACAATCAGCATTCACAGCCAACCCCCACCACCACCACCACCACCACTCTGCAGTGCATCCTAATGAATTGCATTTACTTGTGAAGACAATGGAATTCCCCACGTGGCACCTGCAGGTCTGATAATGAATGTCCTCTCTCTACTGCTGGGAAAAAAGGAACCAAAAACTTGGTTCAATAATGTGGTCAGCATTTGCATGAGAAAAGTCCCCAGTGGAGGACATTGTAACTCACTAGTTCTTACACTTGTTATAAGCAGGTAGAAAGAAGCTGTTTGTAGGGGAAATAGTTCTTAGCACAGGGGTGTGCCTTTTCAGTCAGTTTGTCCTACTCTGGTGGCTTGCATGTTGATATAATGTTAGAAGTCTTATTTCAAATACCAGCAGACTCACCCATGGTGGACAGGTTTCAGTACAGCTTCCAGATTCAGACAGACTAGAAAAGAAAAGCTTGACAATCTACTTCTAACAACTAAGCCAATAAAATCTTTGTGGATGTGCATTGTCTGACACAGTGCTGAAGATGAGTCTCTAGGTTGTAAGGCGCTCTTGAAATACAGGATCCAGCAAGATTTTGTTGTTATACATGGCATCACCATGAGTTGGAGCCAACTTGTGGCAGCTAACAACAACAGAGGGAGGTGAGGGTGCATCTCTCAGAACAAAGACCCATGGCCAAAGACTTCCCCAAGTTGAGTGCAACATCCACACTGGTTTGAGGCAAACAGTACCCATGACCTTCTGGGAACAGAGCTGTTCTTCTAGAGCAGTCCATGGTGCCTTTCATGCTCCCAAACTACCCACAAAGAAAGCTGGAGAAACTCCCCACCACATCCACAGAAGTCCAAAACTGTTGCCTGAAGTTCTAAAACTAAGTGAGCCATCTCTTTGCAAGAGAGCCTTTGGAAAGGAAAGGCCTTACTAATGAAGGAGCATGGATAACATTGGCCTGGCAGTTAGAGACTGTGGAGGCCTGATCTGTCATTATCTGTGATGTGGCCATGGATAATTGGTCTCTCTTCCTGCATTTTTTAGTGTACATTGGCTAGAGAGAGAAAACTAGCACTGAGGCATTTTCTTGTACATCTGAACAACCCTAACTCATTATGGTTTCCCCAAAGGAATAGACAAAGGAGGATCTAGCAATAAGTTGAAATGTCCAGGAGTGAATTCATGCATATCAGGAATCAAAGGTCTCAAATTTGACTCCACTTCTTGGCTCTATGTTTCCTTCCTGGATTCCTTTTCTAGTATGTCCTCCTTACCTGGTGGAGGAGATGTGCAGGCTCACATCTTACCATCAGAAAGAGATCATTCCTCTGAGACACTCCAGCTAAAATCCCACATAGACTTTATGTGACTTTCATGCTACTGTTGTTAGGTGGCACTGAGCACTGAGTAGGGTCCAATTCATAGCAACCCTATGTAAACTAGAAGAAAATACTGCCTGTTGTTGTTGTTGTTGTTAAGTGCCGTCGAGTCAGATCTGACCCATAGCGACCCTATACAGGGTTTCTGAGGAGCGACTGGTGAGCTTGAACCACCGACTTTGCAGTCCAAATGGTTTTGCAGTCTGGCACATTAACCCACAGCACCACACCAGGACTCCTAAAACACTGCCTAGACCTGTGCAATTTTCACAATTATTCCTATGATTTGAGACCACTGTGAAGCCACTGTATCAATCCATTTCAGTGAATGTCTTCCTTTTTTACACTGATCCTATACTTTACTAAACATAATGTCACTCCTGATCTTGTTAGATGTCACCAAATTGGTTCTGACTCATAGTGACCATGATACAAAACATGCCCACTGCCCAATCCTTCAACATCTCCTCGATTGCTATGCTAGAGCCTATTACTGCTGCTACTGTGCCAAACCATATCATTCGGGGTCTTAATCTTTATCACTGGTCCTTCTTGATAATAGGTCCAAAGTATGAGAGACAAAGTCTCACAGTCCTGGCTTCTAAAGAGCATACTGGTTGTACTTCTTACAAAACAGATTTGTTTACTCTCCTGACAGTCAATAGTTCTTTTCAATATTCTTTTCCAGCACCATAATTATATGCATCAATTCTCCTATGGTTTTCCTTATTTACAGTCCAACTTTCACATGTGTATGAGGTTACTGAAAATACCATGGCTTGGATAAAGGCACATCACAGTCATCAAATTGCTATCTTTGCTCTTGAACACTTTCAAGAGGCCTTGATTTCTTGACTGCTGCTTCCATGAGTGTTGATGGTTGATCCAAGCAAAATGAAGTCTTTGACAACTTCAATATTTTCTCCATTTATCTTGATGTTATTTATTAGTCCAGTGGTGAGTAGTTTTGTTTTCTTCACATTGAGATGCAATTGATACTGAAGGTTTTAATCTTAAGCAGTTAGAATTTCAAGTCTTCTTCACTTCTAGCAAGCAAAGTCATCTACATATGACAAATTGCTAATGAGTCTTCCTCCAACCCTGATGTCAATTTCTTCTTATTATGGTCCAGCTTCTCTGATTATTTGCTCAGCATACAGACTGAATAAGTATGATGAAAGAATAAAACCCTGGCTCAGCTTTCTGATGTTAACAGTTCAGTATAGTATCCCTTTGTTCTAACAACAGCCCCTCAGCGTATGTCCAGGTTCTTTAAGAGTATAATTAAATGTCCTGAAATACCTATTCTTCACAATGTTATCCATAGTTTGTCATTATTCATACAATCAAAAGCTTTCCATAGTTAAAAGAGCACAATTAAACAAGAGTTGTAGGAAGATATCAAGTACATTATACAAGAAGAGAGCAAAAGGTCATTAAGAAGACAAGAAAGAAAGAACAGATCACAATGAATGTCAGAAGGTACTCTGAAACTTGTTCTTTAGCACAGAGATGTTAAAGCAAAGGGAAGAAATGAGGAAGTAGAAGAACTTAACTGAAAACTTCAAAGGGCAGTTCAAGAAGTCAAATATGTAATGAAATATGCAAAGATCTGGAGTTAGAAAACCAAAAGGGAAGAACATGCTCAGCACTTCTCAAGCTGAGGGAAATGAAGAAAACATTCAAGCCTTGACTTGTAATATTGAGAGATTCTATGGGACAAAATATTGAATGATACAGAAGTATCAAAAGAAGATGGAAGGAATGCATAAAGCCATTGTACCAAAAAGAAATGGTCGATATTCAACCATTTCAAGAGATAGCATATGATCAAGAGCCAATGATATTGAAGAAAGACATCCAAGGTGCACTGAAGACATTGATAAAGAACAAGGTTTCTGGAATTGATTAAATACTAATTGAAATCTTTCAATAAACTAATGGGGCACTGGAAGCAATCACTCATCTATGCCATGAAATTTGGAAGACAGCTACCTGGTCAGTTGATTGGAAGAGATACATATTGGTGTCCATTCCAAACAAAGGTGACACAACAGAATGTGGAAATCATTGGACAATATCATTAATATTTCATGCAAGTAAAATTTTGCTGATGCTAATTCATAAACATCTGAAAACAGTACATTGACAGGCAGGGAACTGATTAAGGGATCTAGATTCAAACAAAGACCTGGATAAAAAGGACATCATTGCTGATGTCAGATAGATCTTGGTTGAAATCAGAGAATACCTGTGCTTTATTGACTACACAAAGGCTTTTGACTGTGGATCATGACAAGCTATGGACAACATTGTGGATAATGAGTATTCTTGAACACGTAATTGTGCTCATGAGGAACCTGTACAGACCAAGTGGCAGTTGTTCAAACTGAATAAGGGAACAGTGAATGGTTTAAAATTAAGAAAGGTGTATGCCAGGGTTATATTCTTTCACCATAGTTATTCAATCTGTATGTTGAGCAAATGATTTGAGAAGCTGTTTTATATGAAGAAGAACATGGCATCAGGATTGCAGGAAGACTCTTTAACAACTGTGATATGCAGATGACACACCTTGCTTGCTGAAAGTGAAAAGGACTTAAATACTCACTGATGAGATCCAAGACCAGTCATCAGTATAGGTTGCACCTCATACTGGCCCTCATCACTGGGCCAGTAAATAATATCAAGATAAATGGAGAAAATACTGAAGTTGTCAAAGACTTTATTTTGATTAGATCAAACATCAACACTCAAGGAAGCAGCACTCAAGAAATCAAATAATGTATTGCATTAGGCAAATCTGCTGGACAAGACCTCTTGAAAGTGTTCAAGAGCAAAGATGTCAGTTTGCGGACAAAAGTGTGCCTGACCCAAGCCATGGTATATTCAATAACCTCATATGCATGTGAAAGTTGGACAATGAATAAAGAAGATCATAGAAGAATTGATATATTTGAGTTATGATGTTGGAGAAGAATATTGAAAGTGCATTGGACCACCAAAAGAACAAACAAATCTATGGTTGACTACGAACAGCAAGAATGCTTCTTAGAAGCCAGAATAGCCAGACTACACCTTTCATACTTCGAACATATTATCAGGAGGGACAAGTCCCTGGAGAAGGACATCATTCTTGATAAAGTGGAGGGTCAACGAAAAAGAGGAAGACCCCCAATCAGATGGATTGGCACAGTGCCTGCAGCAATGGGCTCAAGTGTAGCAATAATTGTGAGTTTGGCACAGGACCAGGCAGTATTCATTCTGTTGTGCATAAAGTCACCACGAGTCCTTACCTACACAACAGAACCTAACAATAACAAACATCTTTCTGGTATGCTCTACTTTCAGCAAAGATCCTTCTTGCATCAGCAATGATAACTCTAATTCCATATCCTTTTCTGAATCCAGCTTGAACCTCTGGCAACTCCCTGGTGATATACTGTTGCAGCCGTTTTTTAATTATCTTTAGCAAAATTTTACTTGCATGTGATCTTAATGATATGGTCTGATGATTTCTGCATTCTCTTGGGTTGCCTTTCTTTTGAATCAAATTTGTTTCTTTTGAAACAAACATGAATCCTACCCAATCGGTTGGCCAGGTCTTCCAAATTTCTTGGCATAGATAAATGAACACCTCCAGTGTGGCATCAGTTTGTTGAAAGATTTCAGTTAGTATTGTGTGTTTTGGGCCAATTCCTTCAGTGCAATTTGGATTTCTTCCTTAAGTATCATCACCAGTTCTTGATCATGTGCTATCTCTTCAAATGGTTGGATTAGCGACCATTTCCCTATTGTACAGTGACTCTGCGTATTCCTTCTATCTTCTTTGATGATTTCTGCATCATTCAATATTTTGCCCATAGAATCCTTCCATTCTTCAAATCAAGGCTTAAATATTTTCTTCAGTTCTTTCAGCTTCAGAAATGCTGAGACTCTTTTTCCTGTTAGATTTTCTAACTCCAGACTTTTGCACATTTCATTATAATAATTGGCATTGTCATCTCAATCTTCCTTTGAAATTTTCTGTTCAGTTCTGCTTCCTCATTTCTTCCATTTGTTTTACCATCTCTACACTGGAGAGCAAGTTTCAAAGTCTCTTCTGACATTAATTTTGTCCTTTTTTTTCTTTCTTGTCTTTTTAATGACAGCAAAATACCACCTGACAGTATGTACAAAATAAGTGAAACAAAGTCTTCCTATTTTCATTTCTATAGAACATTCTGGATGTACTTCTCCCAAGAGAGATTTGTTCATTCTTCTGGAAGTCCCTGGTATGTTTAATGTTCTTAACCAACACTATATATACAGGGTCACTATGAGCTGGCACTGACTCGATGGCACACAGCAACACTACCATAATTCAAAGGCATCAATTCTCCAGTCTTCCTTAATCATTACCCAGAACCCATCCTTAAGTCACCCACTGCCTCTCGGGGAAGGTGGTGTCCTGGTGGTTAAGTAATGATGGGAGTAGCTCCTCTTACCCACCTGGACTAGAAGTGAGAAAGAAGTGACTCCCAAAGAAAAAGTCACCAAAAGGAGGAGAAATGAGTGTTGGACAAGGGGGACAGTGAGCATGTGGTAAGGCAAGTTCAGAGAAGGTTGGAGTCTGAGGGTATCACAGATTGACCAGCTCTACCTGTGTCTATTCAGTCAAGGGACAGCCTTGTTCCTAAGTCATCCCTGACCTTGATGAAATCACCCATGATCCAACTCAAGCTACATACTTTCTTGATGGCAGAACCTATTGGTTGAGCATCCTTATTTCAGTTGATGTGTGGAAAGAGGCAACATACATGTTGCTGTAATGCTGGGAGCTGTGCTCTTGGGTTGCCAGTAAAGTCAATGGGTATTTCAAATACAAGGAGAGTCAGCAGAGCTTCCAGACTCAGACTAATATGAAAGGCCTAGTGATCATGCAAAAATAAGTCAGTGAAAACCTTATGGATCACAACAGAACAATGTCTGACTCATCGCCTTTGGACCCATCATCAGGAGGGATTCATGCTGGAGAGGGACATAATATTTGGTGACTTGTAGGACTAGTGTGCCAGCAATTGTGAGGGTGGTGACACAGGACAGGGCAATGTTGGATTCTTGTTGAATCAGAATTGGTTTGATGACACTACCTACCTACCTACCTACCTACCTACCTACCTACCTACCTACCCACCTATGTATACCTACCTGTCTGGAGTCCTAGTGCGGTGCAGTAGGATAAGGCACTGGATCACAAGGTTGGTTTGAATCACAAAGTTTTTGGTTCAATCTCATTAGGCATTCTTTGGAAGCCGTTTACAGGGTAACTGTGAATTGGAACTAACTTGATGGCACTTAATAACAGCAATAACTTAACTATCTATCTATCTATCTATCTATCTATCTATCTATCTATCTATCTAATATGGTCTCAGTATTTAAAAAATGCTTTTATATTCAATACCCCCAGTTATGTAAAAGTCAGACTGAGCAATACTAGTCCCATTTTGTAGATGGGGAAAAATGAGTGCAAGAGTAGCCTAGATCAGGAAGGGAGATACCTGAGATGAAGCCAGGACCTCGAGTCTACCACCAGCATCTAGGAAAGCCTGACCCAGCTTGGTCACTGCCATTCATTCCCAACCAGCTGAGAAAGGGGATCCCAACTCACCACTTCTGAATAGCTAGGGACCAAAGCAATCTGTGCTTCTAATACTAATATCAAGTATTGATTATCTCACTGCAGGAGTCCTTAGATGGCTATTTCTGTGTGCTGGAAGTGGCAATAGCAGCTACTAAATTGTGTTTATGGGAAGCTTTTTACCTGAAGGGGTTATCATTCACTCTGAATCAATAACCGATCAATTCACCTGCTTTGCACATTGCAAATCCTTCAGATCTGTCCTCAGAGAGGAAAGAGAATGGCAGAAAATCTGTTTATTGGAAGAAGATGACAAAATAACAGGCTAATGCAACCACTTAGGCTGGTGATTACATCAGCTGTGATTTAATTTTTATTTTACTGAAGTATTTTGTGTTGTATGCTGAGTCCACTAAAGTTAAAAGTCATGGCTTGGGTTTGAAAGGGTAGTGTAAGTAGAAGAGTATGGTATTAACTGAGTACCTACTGTGTCTCTGCTACTGTACAGACCACTCATGTAATCCTAATAACCTTGCCAATGAGGTATTGCTATTACTTCCTCTTCCACAAGGACTGAGGAAATGGAAGCTCGTTGAGATTATGTAATTAGCTTAAGGTTGGTGGTGGAGTTAAAATACAAACACTGTGTCTCAAGAGGGAAACAAGTTCAGTCCAAAGAAAATTTGAGTGCTGTTCTGGGGAAGGCATGAGGTTTAGTTGTGGCAGGAACCACAGTAGGATGCAGTGGAGTTTCTGGAAGATCATACAGGACTATTGCCCATCACTCATCTGTCACTTTGTTGTGCTGTGGTGGTTTGTGTGTAGCAGTGGTGATGGAAGTTATGCTACTGGTATTTTAAATGCCAGCAGGGTCACCCATAGTGGACAGGTTTCAGTGTAACTTCCAGACTAAGACAGACTAGGAAGAAGTAGACCACTTCTGAAGGGCTAACCATTCAGAATAGCAGAGGAACATTGTCAGATATGGTCCTGAAAGATGAGCCCCTCAGATTGGAAGGAACTAAAAATATGACTGGGAAAGATCTGTCTCCTCAAAGTAGAGCTGACTTTAATAACTGGAATAATATTTAGATTTCAAACTCTTCATTTGCTTATAGTGTACAACTCAAAACGAGAAGAAACATCCACAACCATCCATTAAAAATCAGAACATAGGATGAATGAAGTATGAATCCAGAAAAATAGAAGTTGTCAAAAATGAAATGGAACATATAAAGATTGATATTCTCAGAATTAGTGATCTGAAATAGACTAGTATTGGACATTTTGAATTAAACAATCATATGGCTTACAATGCTGGGAACAACACATTGAAGAGATGAGTGTTATATTCATCCTCAGAAAGAACATGTCAAAATCTGTCAAGACGATGCTGTCTGTAATAGGATAATATCTGTATGTCTACAAGGAAGATCAGTTAATATCACTCTCATTCAAATTTGCACTACTAAATTACTAACTACTAAAGCCAATAATGATGAAATTGAAGAATTCTACCAACTTCTTCAGTTAGATTGATCAAACATCAAATCAACATACATTAATAATTACCGGTGATTGGACTGGGAAATTTGGAAGCAAAGTACAAGGATCAGTATTTGAAAAATATAGCCTCGGTGATAGAAACAATGCTAGCAATCATCATCATCATCATCATCATCATCATCATCATCATCGCATGACAGAATTTTGCAAGACCAGGGATTTATTGTTGCTGTTAAGTGCCATCCCATTGGTTCCAACTCATAGCAACCCAATGCACAACAGAATAAAACACTGCTCAGTCCTGTTATTGTTATGTTTGAGCCCATTGCAAATGCCTCTGGGCCTATCCATCTCATTGGGGGGTTTCCTCTTTTTCAATGACCCTCCACTTTATAAAGCATGATGTTTTTCTCCAGGCATTGGTCCATCCTGAAAACATGTCCAAAGTATGAGAGACGAAATCTCATCATGCTGGCTTCTAAGGATCATTCTGACTGTACTTCTTCCAACACAGATCTGTTTGTTTTTCTGGCAGTCCATGGTACTTTCAACATCCTTCTCCAACACCATAACTCAAATGCATCAATTCTTCTCTGGTCTTCCTTAATAACTGTTCAAATTTCAAATGCACAGAGATACTGAAAATACCATGGCTTGGTCATGTACACCTTAGTCCTCAAATTGGCATCTTTGCTCTTGAACATTTTAAAGAGGTCTTGTGCAAAAGACTTGGCTACTTCAATACATTATTTAATTTCTTGACTGTTGCTTCCATAAGTGTTGATAGTGGATCAAAGTAAAATGAAGTCTGTGGCAACTTCAATCTTTTCACCATTTTTCAGGATGTTATTTATTGTCCAGTTGTGAAGGTTCTTATTTCTTTTATATTGAGGTACAACCCATACTGAGGGTTGTGATCTTTGATCTTTATCAGTAAGTTTTCTAAGTCCTCTTCACTTTCAGCAGGCAAAGTTGTGTCATCTTCATATCACAGGTTGTTAAGGAGTCTTCCTCCATCCTGATGGCATGGTCTTCTTCATAAAATCCAGTTTCTCAGATTATTTGGTTAACATACAGATTGAATTGAAAGAATACAACACTAACATACACCTTTCTTAATTTTAAACCATTCAGTATCCTCTTGTTATAGTCAAGAGGCTGCCTCTTAGTCTATGTATAGGTTCCTCATAAGTACCATTAAGTGGTGTGGAATACCCATTCTTCACAGTGTTACCCATAACTTGGCAAGCTCCACACAATCAAAAGCCTTAATATAGTCAACAAAGTGCAGGTGAACATCTACTTTCAGCCAAGAGTCATCTGACATCAGCAATGAGATCCCTTGTTCCATGTCCTTGTCTGAATTCAGCATGAACCTTTGGCAATTCTCTGTCGATGTAGTATTGCATCCATCTTTGAACAATCTCCAGCAATATTTTACTTACATGTGAATTAATGATATTTTTCAATGATTTCCACATTCCATTGGGACATCTTCTTTTGGAATGGGCACAAATATGGATCTCTCGCAATTAGTTGGCCAGGTGGCCAGCTTCTAAATTTCTTGGTATAATTAAGTGAATGCCTCCAGTGCTTCATCTGTTTGCTGAAAGATTTCAATTTGTATTCCATCGATTCCCAGAGTTGTCTTCTTTGCCAATGCCTTCAGTGCAGCTTCGATGCTTTCCTTCAGTACCATTAGCTATTGATCATATGTTAACTCTCGAAATGTTTGAATATCAGCCAGTTCTTTTTGATATGGTGACTCTGCGTATTCCTTCCATCTTCTTTTGATGCTTTCTGCATCGTTAAATATTTTGCCTATAAAACAATATTTCAAGTTGAGGCTTGCATTTTTTCTTCAGTTCTTTCAGCTTGAGAAATGCTGAGCCTGTTTTCCTCTTTAGATTTTCTAACTCCAGGTCTAGTATACATTTCATTATAATACTCAACTTTGTCTTCTCAGGCTGCCCTTTGAAAATTTCTGTTCAGCTCTTTTACCTCCTCATTTTTTCCATTCACTTTAGTTATTTTTATGCTGGACAGCAAGTTTCAGAGTCTCTTCTGAAATCCATTTTAGTCTTTGATTTCTTTCTTGTATTCTTAATGACCTTTTACTTTCTTCTTATATAATTCTCTTGATGCCATCCCACAACTCTTCTGGTCCTCAGTCATTAGAGTCTAATGCATCAAATCTGTTCTTGAAATTGTCTCTAAATTTAGGTTGGATATATAAAAGGTCATGTTTTTGCTCTCCTGAACTTGTTTTAATTTTCTTCAGTTTCAGCCTGGACTTACATATGAGCAATTGACAGTGTGTTCCACAGTCTGTCTGTGGCCTTGTTTTGGCTGATGTTATTTGAGCTTTTCCATCATCTCTTCCCAAAGATGTAGTCAATTTAATATCTGCATAGTCCTCCGGGTGAGGTCCATGTGCATGTTGTTTAAAAAGATATTTGTAATGAATAAGTCATTGGTCTTGCAAAATTCTACCATTCAATCTCCAGGACGATTTCTATCATCAAGGCCATATTTTACAACTATTGATCCTTCCTCTTTGTTTCCAACCTTTGCAGTCCAATCACTAGTAATTATCAGTACATCTTGATTGTTTTTTTGGGTCAATTTCCCACTGAAGGGGTTGGTAGAATTCTTCAACTTCATCATCACTGGCTTTAGTGGTTGGTGCATAAAATTTGAATAATAGTGGTCTTAACTGATCTTCCTTGCAGGCATATGGATATTATCCTATATAAGACAGCTTTGTATTTCAAGATAAATCAAAATATTCTTTTTGAAGATGAACACGATGCTGTTTCTCTTCAATTTGTCATTCTGGCATAGTAAACTTTGATTGCCAGATTCAAAATGGCCAATGTGGCACTGTGGGTTAATGCACCAGACTGCAAAGCTGTTTGAATGGCAAGGTCTGCAGTTCAAGCTCACCAGCTGCTCCTTGGAATCCCTATACAGGGTCACTATGGGTTAGAGCCAACTTGACAGCACTTAAAAACAACAAATGTCTAGGAACCTGTATATAGACCAAGAGGCAGCTGTTCTAACAGAACAAAGGAACACCGACTGATTTAAAATGAAGAAAGGTGTGTGCCAGGGTTATATTCTTTCACCATACTTATTCAATCCATATGCTGAGAAAATAATTTGAGAAGCTGAATTATATGAAGAAGAACATGGCATCAAGAATGTAAGAAGACTCATTAACAAATTATGGTATGCAAATGATACAAACCTGCATATTGAAAGTGAAGAGGATTTAAAATACTTACTGATGAAGATCAAAGACCATAGCCTTCAGTATGGATTGCAAACCAATGTAAAGAAAAGAAATTCGTCATCACTGAACCAATAAAAACCTCAAGATAAATGTAGAAAAGATTGAAGTTGATGAAGACTTCATTTTGTTCAGATAGACCATTAACACTCATGGAAGCAGCAGTCAAGAAATCAAACAACATAGTGCTTTAGGCAAATCTGCTGGACAAGACCTCTTGAAAGTGTTGAAGAGCAGAAATGTTTGGAAACTTAGCTGAAACCTGTCTACCATGGGTGAACCCTGCTGGTAGTTAAAATATTAGTGGCATAGTTTCCAGCATCACAGTAACACACAAGCCACCACAGTATGACACACTGAGAGAAGAGCAGTGGACCAAAGATTTATTCAATGCAAATACCTTTTCCAACAACATAAAGGCATCGCCTCAGCTGGAATACACAGACATCAAATTGACTACATCTGTGGGAAGGGACAGTTGAGAAGGCAATTCTCATCAGTCAAAACAAGGTCAAGAGCAGACTATAGAACAGATCATCAATTGCTCATATGCAAGTTCAGGCTGAAGCCAAAGAAAATTTTAAAAAGTCCATGAAAGTCAAAATATGACCTTGAGTATATCCCACTTAAATTTAGAGACACACTCAAGAACACATTTGTTGCATTAGACACTAATGACTGAAGACCAAAAGTGTTGTGGGGTGACATCAAGAATGTCATGCAGGAAGAAAGCAAAAGGTCATTAAAAAGACAGGAAAGAAAGAGAAGACCAAAATGGATACCAGAAGAAACTCTGAAATTCGCTCTTGAGAATAAAGAAGGTAAAGCCTCTGGAAGAAATGATAAAGTAAGAGAGATGTATAGAAAAGCTCATAGGGCAGCTTGAGAAGACAAGGTCAAGTATTAGAATGCAATGTGTAAAGACCTGGATTCAGAAAACCAAAAGGGAAGACACTCAGGATTTCTGAGGTTAAAAGAACTGAACAGAAAAATTCCAAGTCTTGGCATGGCAATACTTAAGTCTTCTATGGGCAAATTATTAAATGACACTTGAAATATCCACCCCCCAAAAAAAAGGGAAGGCATATACAGATTCACTGTACCAAAAAGAACTGGCTGATGGTCAATCATTTCAAGAGGTACTCAAAGATCAAGAACTGATGGTACTGAAGTAAGAAGTCCAAACAGCATGGAAAGTATTGACTAAAAATAAAGCTCCAGGAACTGATTGAATACAAACTGAAATATTTCAACAAACTGATGCAGTACTGAAGGCACTCACTCATCTATGCCAAGAAATATGGAAGGCAGTTACCTGGCCTACCGATTGGAAGAAACCCAATTCTGTACCTATTCCAAAGAAAAGTGAACCAACAGAATTCAGAAATCATCCAACAAAATCATTAATATCTTTAATACACAAGTTAAATTTTGCTGACAATAATTCAAAAACTGTTGCAGCAGTACATTGACAGAGAGCTGCCCAAAATTCAAGCTGAATTCAGGAAAGAGAATGACATCAGATGGATCTTGGCTGAAAGCAGAGACTACCAGAAAGATGTTTGCCTGTGCAAACATTCAACTGTATAGATCGTATTAAACTATGAATAACACGAAGAAGAATGGGTATTCCAGAACAATTCATTGTGCTCATGATGAACCTGTACATAAGCAAAGAGACAGCCATTCAAACAGAACAAGGGGATGCTGAATGATTAAAATCAAGAAAGATGTGAGCTAAGCTTGTATCCTTTCACCATATTTATTCAATTGATATGCTGAGCAAATAATCTGAGAACCTGGGTTATATGAAGAAGCATATGGCATCAGCACTGGAGGAAGATGAACTAATAATCTGTGATATGCAGATGACACAACCTTGCTTGCTGAAACTGAAGAGGACTTGAGTACTTACCGATGAAAGTCAAAGGCTATCGTCTTCGCCAATGATTGCATCTCAATATAAAAAAAAAAAAAACTAAACTAAAATCCTCACAAATGTACTTATTATAAATAGCATCATGATAAATGGAAAAAATCAAATTGAAGTTCATATTGCTTGGATCCACAATAAACACTCATGGAAGCAACAGTCAAGGACTCAAATGATGTAGTGTATTAGGCAAATCTGCTGCACAAGACCTCTTTAAAGTGTTCAAGAGCAAAGATGTCTGTTTGAGGACTAAGATGCACCTGACCCAAGCCATTGAATATTCAGTCACCTCACATGCATGTGAAAGTTGGACAGTGACTATGGAAGACCACAGAAGAATCAATGCATTTGAATTATGGTGTTGGTCAAGAGTATAGTACCATGGACAGCCAGAAGAACAAATAAATTGGCCTTGGAAGAAATAGAATCAGAATACTTCTTAGAAGCAAAGATTGCGAGATTTTGTCTCTCGTACTTTGGACACATAATCAGGAAGGACCAGTCCCTGGAGAAGGACAACATGCTTGCAAAGTAGAGGGTCAGTGAAAAAGAGGAAGACCCCCAACAAGATTGATTGACATGTGGCAGCAACAATGGGTTCATGTGTAACAGTTGTGAGGACGGAATGGGACTGGGAAGTGCAGAGTTCTATTGTACATAGGATTGACATGAGTCAGAACCTAACACCAACAACAACACTTCACCCCTGCCCCCAGAGTTCATCTTACCTGCAATAATTCCACTATTTGTTAATATACAGAAATTAACCCAACGAAAACTAACATCAACAACAAAATGTACTGATGGAATTGTCACTATAGCTACAATGATGGGTTTGAAAATGCTAATGATTAAGAGAATTACAAAGGATCAGGCAACCATCTGTTCTGTTGTACTTACGGTCATCATGATCTGGAGTCAGCTCTATCACACTTGTCTGTCTGTCTATCTATCATTGGCCTACCTACTTATTTACTTACCTACCTACCTAGCTATCAATCATCTACTTACCTATTTACCTATCTATCTAATCTATCGTCATCTATCTACCTACCTACCTACATACATACATACATAGCTTATCTACCTACCTATTTGATGGGTTGCAAATCTCAGTTTGGGGTTTAATCCCTGCAATGAGTTAGATATTAAGCCATCTGGAGCTTCCAGATTTTGTCAGACCACCATCCTACTCACAGGGTCAAAGGATGATGCCACTGAGGACCCAAGTTTCTTAATCAGTCTCCAGGACCTGCCCTGCACAGACCCAACTGAACAAGCCTGGTCAATCCCTCCCAGTGAACCCTGCCTAGCCTCTAGGTCTGAGTTCTCTGAAAATGTTCTCTCCTCCCAATGACCCACATGTGCTCCCCCACCTCTCACCACCTTGAAGAAATACCTCATTGCTGAGTCTCACTTCAGAATTCAGAATCCCTCCATCCTCCCATCTTCAGCCCTTGCCACCAGGTTCCCTGCCTGGCAGGATTAGGAATGAGGGTGGCTCAGCCAGTCTGCCTGAGGGAAGCCTGCATTCAGGTTCTGGACAGCTCAGCCAAGCATGGATGACAGCCTCTCTCCTTGGGATTTCATTGCAGGTATAGACACATCTTTCTGAAGGGATTGAGCCCGTCATGTTCCAGTTGAGATGTCACCTGTTCCCCACTTTCGCCTTGGTCATCATGGGCTGAGAAGGAGTCCTCGAAGGCAGGATGGTAGGACAAAAGTTCAAACAGATCTTTTATGAAGTAGCTCCATTCTCCATGATTCAGCCTTCCTTTCCCCAGTAGGAGATGGCATCCTAAGACTTGACTTGACTTTATTGCTGCCCTCACAGTGCAGGCCAAGGTGCAGCAATCTTTCCCGTGTCAGAATTAAACAAAGGGAAGCAGTGGCTTCTAGACAAGGCATTCTTTCTGCTTTTTACTGTTTCGGTGAAAATCATTTTCCAATGACCATTTTAGATCCCATGCATTACCCCATTAAATCCCTGATTTTGAGAGAGTGACCAGAACGGACCACGTAGTATTCCCAGAAATTGTTTCTATTGGTGTCTGTCTCTAAATACACAAGTGTGTATGGCATTGATCATCAGGAAATTCCATGGCATCAACTCAGCTGACAATTCTTAAAAGGTTACATATGGTATTTAAATAATCTCCCTGAGAGTGACAGATGTCTGCAGTAAGCACAGGGAAATTGTTCAAAACAGGCAGTTTGAGATCTCCTGCCCTGGTAATCAGACTAAAGGTGGATGGGACTCAGACCCAGCCATTCTGCACCCAGGAGGGTTACCTCCTCCAGTGTCCAAGGGAGCTCATTGCCTCCCCAGGGGGTGTCTCCAGGCCAGGGCAGGCCCAATTGGCCCCAAATATTGTCACTCCCTTTGGAGAAACCCCTCTGTGAGAAGGCAGGGGTGGGTATTGCCACTTCCCTCAGTCAGTGACGGCCTTGGTCTCTGATCTGTCCCTCTCTTCTGGTGGTAACAACTGTGAGGTGGCACTGCGGCACTTTTCTGGTTAATTAACTAAATCCACACTGTCTACACCATCACTGTAAGTAGGTTTCAGTTTGAAAAGTGCCAATTTTTCTACATTTGTGCGTCCAAACTCCTTTCCTTAGCAGCTGGCACTCTTTGTCTCATCCTTTAAGTTCATGAAATATGTGGCTCAGCTGGAATGCTCAGAAAGAAAGTGACAAGGAACGACTAATTTGGATCAGTGGTGAGAATCCTGTGTCCTGGACACACCCCTCCCTGCACGATTCCCAGAGTGAGACTCTCAGGGCAGGATGGAGGGAGGGGCCCAGGGCTTCTTATGTGGAGAACGAATGTAGTTATCTGCCACACATATCCCAGAGACTGCTTTATGGTCAGATGTTCAGAGGATCTATTACAACAGGAAGAAAGGGAGCGATTTCACGATTTCCCCAGAGGAAATCAGATGGTCCTTCTGTTTTCTCAGATCTAACCTCCTTTCTCGGCTTAGTTTCTTACTCCTGAGGCTAAAGGCCCCAGGAGTAAGCAAAGACAGAAAGACTGTGGTCACCAAAGACATGCATCATAGAAGCACAGAGAGTACTAGAAGCATCAGTTCTCACACCAACATTGTTTAAATGGGTCACAGGAAGGGAAAGGAGTCCCAACATGAGCTGGGAGAAGATCTTAGTTCAGGATTAACTTCACAGTACTGCAGAAGGACTGTCACTACCACATCCTCCCCCCACCTTCCCAACCACTTCTCTCTCTATATAAGACCTCCAGGTGACACAAAAGGGTGTGTGCTGGACTACTAGCCTAGAGGCTGATGGTCTGAACCTGACCAGAGCTGTGAGAGAAAGGCCTGGTAATTGCTTCTGTACACATCAAACCAAGAGACAAAACCCACTGCTGCCGAGCACATTCCAATGCTTATCGACACTGTAGGACGAGTAGAGCTGTCAATCTTTACATAAGCAGACTGACACATCGTTCTCCCAGGGAGCAGCTGGTGGATTTGAACAGCTGACCTTTTGGTTAGTAGCCAAGCACTTTAACCACTGTTCCACCAGGGCTTCTATGCAGAATAGTCAAGAGAAAACATCATGGAACAGCTTTATTCTGTATCAAATGATGTCACCAAGAGGCAGAATCGACCGGACAGTAACCAGATCATTCTCCAAAGCCCCTTTCAGCATCATCTTCCCTAAAGAGACCCCACCTCCTATAGGACCCTGGGTAGGTCTGGAGGTCTTTTCTGTTTCAATTTTCCTCCCATTCAAATGGTGCTTTCTTTCATATCTGCAGCACGAGATATAGGCTCAGCCCCTTTATGGGAAGCAAATATTGAAAAATGCTGAGTATAGGAGCTCAGATGCCTTCCTGGTGCTAAAAGCAAAATACCAAGGAGGCCCTAACTCAACTCTTGAAGAAACAGAACACATCAGAGGGAAAAAAGGGAATAACTGTTTAAGAGGAAAATTCAATGTATTTATCTGCTATGCATTCCCCAGAGTCTGTTAAACGCTTAGATATTTGGAGAATCTATCTGGATTTAAACACAGCTCCCTTTTAGCTCTGCTATTAAACATGAAAACAGAAACAAGACCTTTCAAATGGCCATATAAAAAGCCCTTTTACAATCCATCCCTTGTAGGGTAGCTCTAATTACCAACATTAGCTCCAGATGCAATGGATTGCTCCCAACCCAAAGCAAGTGGGGTGGTCCCATGGGAAGAGAAGGAAAGCCTTAAATGCAGGTTATATGATGGAAGCCCAGTGTCTTGGGCCAGTACTGTCTGTGTTCACAAGGCGACTGATGTGCTGCTGCCAGCTCAGGACAGAGTAGAACACACCAGCATCTACTGTGGTGGAGAAGGTCCTGACTCATGGTGACCCCATGTGTGTCAGAACACAATTCTGCTCCACAGAGTTTTCTTTTTACTTATTTACTTGCCACAGAATATGTTGTGTATGATAAATATATATGATGAATCATTTGCCATTTCGCCATTCTTCACATTTATAATTCCTTGGCATGAGTTATGGTTATCATGAAGTCCAACCACAACCATTATCGATTTTCAGGTTCTCTCAGCACCCTTAACACAAACTCGGTGTCTCCTAAGCAAGGAGTCCCCATTTCCCTCCCCAATCCTCCTGCCCCTGGGTGCCACTACCAAACTTTGGTCTCTATGCATCCATTCATTTTCAATGGCTGATTTTTCAGAAGTAGACAGCCAGGTCTTTCTTCTGAGGCACCTCAAGGTGTTCTTGAACTTCTTAACCTTCTGGTTAGTGACTGAGCACATTCACCATTTATACCACTCAAGGACTCTATGATGAACAGCAGATTCTAACTACTACATCTGCACAAAACACTTAAATAGACGGACTAGTGTAGGGTCTTAAGCAGAAGACACTCTAAGACCTTATGCAGTACCCTACACTAAGCCTTTGTGTAGGGTATAGATCCAGCCCCTTAAAGGATAACGTAGGAAACTCAGTGGGCTTCCAAAATTAGGCTAAGAGACATCACAGGCTAAGTGAGATGGCAGGAAGTTTCCTTCTCAGTAAAGGGGAAACAACACTTGCGCTGGGATTGGGGCAAACACATTACAAAAACAAACTCTGGGTTCCTAGATCTAGGTTGCAGCCCTAGCTCTGCCACTAATCTAATGTGTTATCCCACTTAGAACCTGAGCCTATTCACCTGTGAGCACAGAGTAACAACACCTAAAGGTAACTACCATTTCAGAGTAATGCTAAAGTGTTTTATTTAATGAGCAGTTTTTGCCTAGCTGGAGTTCTTACTAAAAGAAAGTCAGATTGTTTTCTTCATTTCTATATGGTAGTATAATTCTAATTGGCTCTTCCTCTCATTGAGCCAATTGCACCCTGACGTCCCCAGTCTCCAGAGTTCGCCCATGAGAGTGTTTCACTTGAATTCCTAGTCAGACAACCCCACAGCCAGCTCAAGAAGGTCGTGTAGGGAGCTGAGCATCAGGAACCCCTAGCCTGATCTTCCCTACAGGCAAGAATGGATTCAGTAATTTAAATAAAGCAGTACTGATGAGATGAGGCAGAGAGCACAGTGCTTCACAGGCTAAGCCCTGGACTGGGAACCACAGTCAAGTCCACCAGCCACCCCATGGCAGAAAAGTGAGGCTTCCCAGACCTTCAAAGATTTACAGTCCTTACAAGTAGGAATTGAGTTGACAGCATTTAACAACAAATTTGAGTCATCATTAACTTAGTGAGTTTAGTTTAATAATAATGATGCCGTTGTTGATGAGTGCTAGCAAGTCATTTCCAACTCCTAGCAACCCTGTATAAGGAGCTCTGGTAGTGTAGTGGTTACGAATCGGGCTGCGAACCTTAAGGTCAGCGGTTCGAAACTACCAGCTGCTCTGTGGGAGAAAGATGAGGCTTTCTACTCCCGTAAAGATTTACACCCTCGGAAACCCTGTATAGGGTCGCTATGGGTCGGAGCCGACTCGACGACACATAACAAGCAACCCTGTATAGCGTTTCCACCAACCTTGAGGTTCAAACCCATCTTGAGGTCGAGTGCTTATCCTGTGGCACCTCACAAGAATATTGTACTATGCTGTACTAAATGTTACCTCATTTCACCCTCACAAACCCTGAAATAAAGGTATTACTGTCTTCAGTTTATAGATGAAACTGAATAGAGAAGTTACATAATTTGACCCAGGTGCCACAAAGAAAGAGAAAAAAACAGGAGTGAAAAAACAAACAAAAGACTAGGAATGAGCCCAGAACTCTCAGGCTCCAAGCCTTATTCTAATGTTGTGTCATTTGGTGATGGGCAACTATTAGGAAGAGCCCTTGTCCCCAACACACTGACAACCTAGATGAGGAGACTACACATACACAATAGAACCAAAACCTGTAGTTTTACTGGGAGAAAAGCTGATGGGACTCCTAGATTTCCCACTTGGACATTCCATGATTAGAAAACTGGAATGTCTCTTCCTCCCACAGCACCCAGTCCTCACCCCTGACTTCAGACCAACATCTGTACCATGAGCGCTATTCTTAACACCTCTATGGAGAGAAACTGGACTCCAGCATAAGTATTGTTGCCAATGAGTGGTGATGACCAGTTCAAGGACCTGTATCACACTATGGTGGCTTATGTCTTGCTGTGATATTCAAGCTATATATACCCCAGTTATTTCAAATAAGAGCCAGGTGGGTCAGTAATGTTGGGCAGGATTCAACAGAGCTGCCAGACTATGACGACAAGGTTGAAGGGCCTAATGATCTACTTCCAAAAATGATTCAGTGACAAACACTATAGATCCCAGCAGAATATCATCTAATAGAGTGCTGGAAGCTAAGTGCCCTCGTTTGGAGAGCACTCAAAATACATGGTGACTACAACAGTGGCTTTGAGCATGTCAGCAGTCCTGAAGACAGGATAAGACAGAATGAGTCATACTGTTGTGCATGGGGTTGCCACGAATTGGAAAGGGCTCAACAGCAACTAACAGCTTTTATAGGCAACGCATGATCCATGCACGACACCTTATACTAGATCTGAATTGGCTTCAACACATGAAGAAAGTGTTGTTGTTGTTGTTGTTGCTGTAAGGTGCCATCGAGTTGATACCGACTCAAAGCAACCCTATGCACAGAAGAACGAAACACTGCCCAATCCTGGGCCAACCTCACTACTATTGCCATGCTTGAGTCCATCGACGCTGCTACCTGGCCAATCCATCTCATTAGGGGTCTTCCTCTTTTTCTCTGACCCTTCACCCTACCAGACATGATATCCTTCTCCAGCAACTGGTCCCTCCTGACAATATGGCAGAAGTATGAGAGATGAATTTGGCCACCCTGGCCTCCAAGGAGCACTCTGGCTGCACTTCTTCCAACCCTGTTCAAATCAATGCAAACCCATTTCTCTCTAATGACTTGCAAAGATTCAGCTGAAGGAAGAGGGAAAGTGCAGAGTCAGGCAGCTCTCATCCAAACTCACTCCCAAGGTATCACAGCACCTGAATTCTGGCTCCTTGAAATTGTGCCCACACACGTGAGGCAAAGTGGAGTATACAAGGAGATGCATAACTCACCAGCAGCCACCCACAGTCAACAAACACAGCCTTCTAGCCAAGGATCCAAGTAAGAAATAACAAAGATTAGGGTGAGGATTTTTACCCCTTGAGTCTAAATTCAATTGCCCTTACTCCCCCTACCTGTCCACTGTCCTATAATTAGATACTGCCACATTTTCATTATCTAAATTCAAGCCTTAACTTGCAATACTGAAGAATTATTTGGGCAAAATACTAAATAATGTAGAAAGCATCAAAAGAAAATGGAAGGAATATAATAGGGTCACTGTACCAAAAAAAAAAAAAATGTTCAATATTCAATCATTTCAACTGGTCACATTTGATCAAGAGTCAATGGTACTAAAGGAAGGAGGAGCCCAAGCTATACTGCAGACATTGGTAAAGAACAAATCTCTGGGAACTGATGGAAAACAAATTGAAATCTTTCAACAAATTGAGGCAGCATTGGATGTATTCGTTCAATTATGCCAAGGAATTTGGAAGAGAGCTACTTGGTCAACTGATGGGAAAAGATCTCTCTCTGTGCTCATTCCAAAGAGAAGTGACCCAAGGAAATGCAGAAATCATTGGACAATATCATTAATATCACATGCAAGTAAAATTTTTCTAAAAATAATTCAAAAATGGCTGCAACAGCACCTTAACAGGGAACTTCCAGAGGATCAAGCTGGATTCAGACGAGGAAGCAGAACAAGGGATATGATTGCTGAAGTCAGATGGATCATGGCTGAAAACAGAGAATATCAGAAAGATGCCAAGTTTCTGACAGTTGTGAATAATTTCAGATAATGAGTAATCCAGAACACTTAATTGTGCTCATGATGAATCTGTACAATGACCAGTCATTCAAACAGAACAAGAGGACACTGAATGGTTTAAAATCAGGAAATGTGTGTGTGTCAAGGTTGTATTCTTTTACCATACTTATTCAATCTGTATGCTGAGCAAATAATCCAACAAACTGGATTATATGAAGAAGCACATGGTATCAGGATTGGAGGAAAAATCATTAACAACCTACGATATGCAGATGTCATAAGCCAGGTTTTCTAGAGAAGAAAAATTAGAGAAACATATATGTATATGTATATATAGAGAGAGAGAGTTTACTTTCAAAGAAATGGCGAACAATTGCAGAGTCCCAGGTCACCAGTGGAAGACAGTCTTTTTTGAGTGTCCATTATATTGGTATCAGGCCACACCCCCAAGGAGACATTCTTTACATTGATTGGCTGCTCATAGCCACTTATCATAGAGTTAACTATACCTATATTAGATTACATCACCATGGAAATAAGCACATTCCAAATGCTAAATCCCTAGAAATACTATCCTAGCCAAGTTGACACAGACCTTAATTATCATAGTCCACTCATTGTCATCTTGGTACCTATAAACTATATGCATAACCTCTAAAGAAAATTATGCACCTAACATGATATAACTAAAACATGTGCAACCGAAAATGCACTGGCTACATTTACATCTTATATGTCACAAATGAACAAAGCAAAAAATATCTGATGCACACATGCAAAACAAAATAAAAAAATACATATTCATTTAAATATCCAAAGGGCACATTCTGCAACTCAGCCTCCTGTCCATAGGCACACAGCCTTACTCAGTCCATGGGCCTAGAATCCATAGCTGCTCTGCGTTTCCATGATATCGCTTCTATTGTCGCTGCTTTTCCAGGCAGGCATCCCACACTCCACTCATGCTCTTCTTTCTTGGTGGTCCTGGAATTATCTGTTCCTGAAATGACAGATTAACTACTCCCTCCTTTTAGTTACACATCTTCTACAATTACAGTTTTGATCATCACAATCAATCCTACTTACAGTTACTCTCAATTTAAAGCATAGAATCCTATCAGCATCATCCCCCATCCCCTTTCACCAGAAACCCATCTGGAAAAGAGGAAAACTAGTCAGTGGGGATTTACCATACCCTCTTCATTCTGAAATTAAGCACACTCATGAAAGCTTGTAAGCCAGACACTTTTCATGCCTTTATAGCCCCACCCCTGCCCCATTTTTGATAGTCAATGTTTAAATTGCCCATTCCTAAAAGGAGCTCTGATAGCATTGTGGTTATGAATTGGGCTGCTGATCTCACTGTCAGCAGTTCAAAACTACCAGCTGTTCCACAGTAAGATGAGGCTTTCTGCTCCCATAAAGATTTACAGCCTCAGAAACCCTATGCAGGTTCACTATGAGTTGGAATCAACTCCACAGCACATAACAACAACAATCAACCCAGTATACTAATGAGACAAGCATGTTTCTTGAGCTGAAGAATCTTCCATTCTGGTTGGAATTTTGAGCAACGGCATCCATAAGCAAAAGTCTAGTCCAACAAATTGTAGCAATTTATACTTGCTGATAGTATCAGACATCTTTATCTGGTCAGGTTCTGCTCAACTCAGCTTTAGCCATACAAGCTAGCTCAAAAGGGTACCAGCTGCAAGTTTAGGATCTCACACACACCTCCCTGCACTTCAAAGCTGCTGACCCCTTCACTCTCAGCTCTGGCCCCAAGGGGTTTTGGTCAGTTGTCCATGGGTTCAGGAGTTCACACAACTCTATAAACTTCAGCCAGCCTTCCCCTTCCTCCCATCTGAAGGTCAATGGGTGACAACTGAACATGTCCAAACTCAGCCCATGTCTTCATTGGTGCATTTCCTCCAATTCCACTTACAAGTAGACCCACGTGGTCACCAGCGAGCATAGGGCTCACCCGTTCCCTTGAACTTTCAGTCCTAGATGGGCCAACTGCCCTTACCTTAATGCCTCCAGAGCCCCCAAAACCAAACTGTTTGCTTTTTCTCTGCATAAATCTCCTGTTGTCTCAGCAGTTCTGGGTGGGTCTGCATGTCTTTTCAAATGTAAAAGTACCAACTCTGAAGGCTCTGGGTAGGACTCAGGATTCCACCTAGGGCCCCATACTCCACAAAGGCTTAAGCCAAAGAGCCTATTCCCCACTGTACACCCAGCAATGTCTAACTCCCCTTTTAGCAAATCCAGTCAAGTATAGTCTGAAGGAGGACTTACAAACTCTCTGTAATCATAATTTCCAATATTCATTTCCATCTCACATATATGTCTAATTTACAATAATAGACAGGGGAAACCAATATCCATAAGGCAGTCAAACACAAACTTTTGAAGACACTCAAGTTCAATGTTTTCTTCTCATTTGAACAAAACCCACTTATATACATATGGCCTTGGACCTCTGACAGGGTCCATTCCAATTGGGCCTGGCCTCCTATCACCATCTAGTTTAACCAGCATGCCATAAACTCCAGGTAACTCCAGAAGCTGCTGCTTTCCCCTCTACTTAAGTATTTTATCCCCTACATTTCAGCCATTGCTGGGAACAAAATACAAAACCTCATGCTTTCATGAATCTGGAGCCATTGCAATGGACCCCGCTTCTGACATCACCTGCTTACACCAAGTGGGGACCATGTCTGACTTCTCCTGACTCCATTAGGAGGAAAGTGAACTAAACTCAAAATCAGCCCAAGGCCAACTCCTATGAAGTGGAGGTCAGACAGGCCTCCACCCTAGATCAGTGCCTTTAAAATTAGTCAGACTTGAGAAGCAAGTTAGAAAACTCATCCTTGTGATTCTGTTGCTCTAGAACCCTACTCCCTCAGTACCACATGTCTTAGGCCAGGTTTTCTAGAGAAGAAAAATCAGAGCAACATATGGTGGTGGTGTGCCATGGAGTCGGTTCCAACTCATAGTGAACCCTGCATAGGGTTTCCAACGCTGTATATATTTACAGGAGCAGAAATCTTCATCTTTACCCCGCAGAATGGCTGGTAATTTCTAACTGCTGACCTTAAGATTAGCAGCCCAACATAACCATTACACTACCAGAGCTCCTTAGAGCAACCTATGTTGTTGTTGTTGTTAGGTGCCATTGAGTCGATGCCAACTCATAGTGACCTTATGCACAGCAGAATGAAACACTGCCCAATCCTGAGTCAACCTCACTATTGTTGCCACACTTGAGCTCATTGATGCTGCCACTTGGCCAATCCATCTCACTGGGGGGTCTTCCTCTTTTTCTCTGACTCTCCACCTTACCAAACATGATATCCTTCTCCAGCGACTTCTCCCTCCTGAAAATATGCCCAAAGTATAAGAGATGAAGTTTGAGAGAGCAACATATATATGTGTGTATATATATATAGAGAGAGAGAGAAGTTTATTATCAAGAAAATGATTTACAATTGCAGAGTCCCAGGTCCCCAGTAGAAGAAAGAATCTTTCTCATATGTGTATGATATTGGGAGCAAGCCACACCCCCAAGAAAGCATCCCTTTAATTGATTGGCTGTCATAGCCACTCATCATAGAGTTTACTATGCCTGTATTGGGCTTCATCACCCTGGGAATAAACACATCCATCTGCTAAACCTCTGGAAATCCTGACCTAGTTAAGTTGACATAGACCCTTAACTATGCAGCAGATGGTATAACCTTGCATATTGAAAATGAAGAGGACTTAAAATACTTACTGATGAAGATCAAAGACCACAGTCTTCAGTATGCACCTCAACATAATGAAAACAAAAATCCCCACCACTGGACCAATAAATAACATCAAGATAAATGGAGAAAAGATTGAAGTTGTCAAAGACTTAATTTTGTTTGAATCCACCATCAACACTTATGGAAGCAGCTGTCAAAACCTATTCCATTAAGCAAATCTGCTGCACAAGACCTCTTTAAAGAATTCAAGAGCAAAGATGTCAACTTGAAGACTGATGTGCACCTAACCCAAGCCATGATATTTTTAATAGTCTCGTATGCATGTGAAAGTTGGACAGTGAATAAGGTAGACCCTAGAAGAATTGATGCATTTGAGCTATGGTGTTGGAAAAGAATACTAAAATATCATGGATTTCTAGAAGAATAAACAAATCTGTGTTGGAAGAAATACAACAAAAATGTTTCTTGGAAGCCAGGATGGTGAGACTTCGTCTCTCATACTTCAGACATATTGTCAGGAAGGACAAGCCTCTGGAAAAGGACATTATGCTTGGAAGGTCAGCAAAAAAAGAAGATTCTCCCCACCCCACCCCCAAGAGATGGATTGGCATAGTGGCATCAGCAATGGGTTCAAGCTTAACAACAACTGTGTGCATGGAGCAGGACCGGACAGCGTTTCATTCTGTTGTGCATAAGGTCGCTATGAGTCGAAATCAACTCAATGACAACAAAACACTGTCGTTCTGTGGGTTGGACATTGCATCACAGACCCCAAATCAGGAGCCTTTCACCTCCAAGTGAGTTATTGTTACGGTTGATTCTTGAGACAGTGGTGTTGAAAATTAAGCAGACCATGTCTCAATGTTATAAGGAACAGAGAGTGGGAATTTATGAAAGTGTCTGTATGTGATGTCTTCAGCACCTCCAATATGCATGCCACCCCCATCCATACACTCACACATGCATGTACATACACACCTGTGGACTCGCTGTTCTCTCTTATTGTAAAGATGATTTCTTAGAAGTGTTTTTAAGCTGGAAAGATTTCCTATAAACTGGTGAAAAATCACGCACTGCAGGAGATCCCATTTATTGGCAGAAATCCAGCTATACAAAGTATTGGTAACTAGCTTACTAATGAGTCTCTTCCATGTAAATTGGCTCATTATTATCAATTTTTGTCAGCTTTCTGGTGAGTCTTGATCTGCTTCCACACTTAGGCCAAGGAGGCACCGATGATGGTGCTGGCAGGAGTGTCCAGTCCCACTTGCCCCCACAGGGGCTGAGATTTCTTCATATAGGTTGTAACACGGTGAGAGTGGAGATGGCAGACTCCCTGTCATTAGCGCTTCCAAGTTTAATGTTCAGAACAGAGAGATGTTAAGGAGACTTGCAATGAGGTGTTATAAAAACAGAGTTTGATTGAAAGAGCTGGCACGTAATGCAAATGAATACTTTGTCCCATGATTCATTGCTATCAGGAGAACTAAATTTGTACAGCCCAGAGGAGAGATGACTAATGGGAGGCATAATAATTGTCAATTTATACCTGCGAAGAATTAATCAAGAGGCCCGGAGGAGACAGTGCTTGGTGGCCACTACAGGTATGTGTTCAGGAGCCAGCAGTGGAGGGAGGAGCCAGGAAATGAGGCTAAAGAGCAGGAATGGCTTTAATAACACTGAGGCCAATCAGGCAGAGAAATCACATCCACCACAGGATGGTGTGTAGTTATCACCTGAGAAATCTGCAGACAGACTATTTGAGATTGAATAGTAATTTTTATAAACATGGATGGATTTGATGGTGCATCTGGAAAGCTCTGAAACAAAATTTCTCCACCTGGGGCTTTTTCCTGGACGCGCTAAGAAATCTCCTTTGCTTCAGATGTCCTGGAAGTATTTCCTCCACTAACTCAGTTTAGTCTATCTTAGAACACTGACTCCAAGAAATCTCTGTGTCCAGCACAATGTGGGAGGCAGGGAGGCTTTCATCCAGTAGTGAGCCAGGTGGTGAATGGTACAACATGGCTGACCTCATTTAGTTCACATGTAACCTAGGAGAGAGACTGGGAGGACACCAGGAGCAGGCATGCCCACAGGACATCTGCAAGCAGTTCTGGGCACTCGATAAGGAGTTCTGGTGTGGCTCTGTAGGCTAATGTGTCAGACTGCAAAGTCATTTGAGCTGCAAGGTCTGTGGTTCAAGTTCACCAGCTGCTCCTTGGAAACCCTATACAGGGTCACTATGGGTCAGAATCAACTCAACAGCACTTAACAACAACAACAAGTATAACCCAAACAACGATGAGAATTTCTTTTGTGTTGTTATGTGCCCGGAGTTGGTTCCGACTCATATCAACTCTGAATAGGCTTTCAAAAAGCAGCAGGTGAGCTTGAACTGCCAACCTTGAGACTATTAGTCCAGTGCTTATCCAACATAACCACACTATTACTCCTGAACATTTCTGATGTTGTTGTTAGGTGCCGTCAAGTCCATTCCAACTCATAATGACTCTATACACAACAGAAGGAAACACTGCCCAGTACGGCACCATCCTCACACTTGTTCCTGTTTGAGCCCATTGTTGCTACTTCCGTATCAATTCACCTTACTGGGGGCCTTCCCCTTTTTCACTGTCCCTCCACTTCCAAAGGTGCTCTGGTAGCATAATGGTGACGAGTGAGGTTGCTAACCTCAAGCTCAGCAATTCAAAACTACCAGCCGTTCCACAGGAGAAAGATGAGGCTTTCTGTTCCCATAAAGATTTACAGCCTCGGAAACCCTTTTGCAGGGTCATTATGACTCCACGGCACACTACCACCACCTTTCCAAACACGCTGTCTTTCTCCGGGGATTGTTCCCTGCTGACAACCTGTCCAAAGAAGAAAAAGCAAAGTCTTGTCATCCTCGCATATAAGGAACAATCTGGCTGCACCTGCACTTCTTCCAAGACAGATTTGTTTGCTTTTCTGGCAGCTCTTGGTACTTTTAATATTGGTCTCCAACATCATAATTCAAATGCATTGATTATTCTATGGTCTACCTTCTTCATTGCCTAAATTTTACAAACATATGGAATTATTGAAAATACCATTTCTTGGGTAAGGTGTACTTTAGTCTTCAAACTGACATCTTTGCTTTTTCACACTTTTAAGATATGCTTTGAAGTAGATTGTCCTAATACAAAATGTTGTTTGATGTCTTGACTGCTGTTTCCATGAGTATTCATTGAGTATGCAAGCAAAATGATGTTGTTGACAACTTTTCTCCATTTATTGTTGTTGTTAAGAGCTCTCAAGTTGATTCCAACTCATGGAGACCCTGTATAGGATTTCAGAGGAGCAGTCAGTGGGTTTAAACCACTGACCTTGTGGTTCGCAATCTAGTGCTTATCCTACTGCACCACACCAGAAGCCCTTTCTTCATTTCTAATGATGTTATTTATAGGCCCAGTTGTGAGGCCTTTTGTTTCCTTTACATTGAGATGCAATCCTTACCGAAGGCAGTATTTTAAGTCCCCTTTGCTTGCAGCAAGCAAGATTGTGTCCTCTGCATATTGCAAACTGTTAACAAGTCTTCCTCCAATCCTGATGCCAAGTTCTCAGATTATTTGTTTGGCATACAGATTGAATAAGTATGGTGAAAGACTAATTACTGGCTCATACCTTTCCTGATTGTAAACTATTCAATATCCCCTTGTTCTGTTTGAATGGCTGCTTCTTGGTCTATGTAGAGATTCCTTATGAGCAGAATTAAGTGTTCTGAAATCTCCATTCTTTACAATGTTGTCCATAGTTTTTCATAATCCACAGTTGAAAACATTTGTATAGTCAATAAACACAATTAAATATATTTATGGTATTCTCTACTTTTAACCAAGATCCATTTGACGTCAGTTATGACATCCCTCATTCCACATCCTCTTCTAAATCCAGCTTGAGTTTCTGGCAGTTCCCAGTCAATGTACTGTTGCAGCCATTTTTTAATTATCTTCAGCAAAATGTTACTTGCATGTGATATCAATGATATTGTTCAATGATCTCCACATTCCCCTGGATCACCTGCTTTGGAATGGGTATGATATGGATCTTTTCCAATCAATTGACAAGGTAGCTGTCTTCCAAATTTCTTGGCATAGATGAGTGAGCACTTCCAGTGCTGCATCAGTTTGTTGAAAGATTTAAATTGGTATTCCATCAATTCCTGCAGCCTTGGTTTTTGCCAATGTCTTTGATGCAGCTTGGATTTCTTCCTTCAGTACCATCAGTTGTTGATCATATGCTCTCTTGAAATCATTGAATTTTGACCACTTCTTTTTGGTGTGGTGATTCTGTATTACTTCCATCTTCTTTTGATGCTTTCGTATAATTCAATGTTTTGCTCATGCTGTTGTTGGTAAGTGCCTTTGAATTTGTTCTGTTTCATAGAGACCCTGTGTAAGACTTCTAAGGCAGAGCTATTGGTTTTGAACCACTGTCTTTGCAGTTATCCGTCCAGTGCTTATCCTACAGCATCACACCAGAACTTCACTATTGCAAGATGAGGCTTGAATATTTTCTTCAAGTACTTTCAGTTTAAGAAATTTTGGTTTTCTATGTCCAGGTCTTTGCACATTCATTATAATACTTTACTTTTTCTTCTCCAGATGCCCTTTGAAATTTTCTGTTCAGTTCTTTTACTTCCTCATTTTGTCACTGTTTTCTCCAAGCTCAAGAGCAGATTTCAGAGTCTCTTCTCAACATCTGTGTTTGATTTCTCTTTTGTCTTTTTAATGAACTTTCGCTTTCTACTTGCATGATGTTCTTGATGTCCTCCCACAACTCTTCTGGTCTTTAGTCATTAGTATCTAATTCATCAAAACTGTTCCTAAGGGTTCTCTAAATTCAGGTGGGATATACTCAAGTCATATTGCATCAGGCAAATGTGCTGCACAAGATCTCTTTAAAGTGTTCAAGAGTAAAGATGTCAGTTTGAGAACTAAGGTGTGACTGACCCAAGCCATGGTATTTTTAATAACCTCATATGCATATGAAAGTTGTACAGTGAATAAAGATGACCATAGAGGGACTGATGCATTTGAAGGCCAGACTTTGTCTCCCATACTTCATATATATTATCAGTAGGGACCAGTCTCTGGAGAAGGACATCATATGTGATAAAGTTGAAATTCAGCAAAAAAGAGGAAGACCAACCTGATGGCAATGAGCTTGATTTTTGTTACTTTTAGATCTTTTAGAATTAGATCGCCAGAAATTTCTTCTGAGTTTTCTCTGTGTGGGTTCAAAGTGCCAACCTTTCAGTTAGTTGAGCGCCTAACTGTTTGTATTACCCCTTGCACAGAAAAAAAACCTTAGTAAATCACTCCTTTTTCTTGCAGTGCGTGACAATTGCCCAAAGGTCATTGGCGAAGTCTGTCTCCAGAAGTGAAGGGGTGTAGATGCCTTCTCATTCCTCTTCATTCTCTGCTCTGCACTTGCATTAAACCAGACTGTAAGTGGCAAGTCCCCAAGCCAAGTAGTTTGACACACTCAGTGATTTTAATTATTAATTTCCAAATTTTTAATTTGGAAGATGTCACACAAATTCCTATTTTCAACATATTTGAAAATTAAGCTCTAGCCACACCTGACCTGCGTCATCTCATGGTGACAGTCAGCTGTGCCTAAATAGGGGCTGTCCCTTTAAATTATTTACTTTGCCATAGTCCCTACCACTCTCTTTTTTATGATAGTCATCCTGTTTCCTTTTGTAATTCTTTCCCAGACAACTTCTCAGAGAATTCAATGTTAACCCTTGGGATAGATGAGAGGTGATTGGCCTGCATTCTCTTCCTGTAGAAATGCTTCCATCACCAGTTCTGTTGAGTGGACTCCTAGTGATCCCACCTGTACAGAGTACAACTGCTCTCCACAGGGTTTCAGGGCTGTGACTGTTTTGTAAGCCAATTGTTAGACCTTTCTTCTGATGCATCCCTAAATGGGTTTGAATCACCAACTTTTTTTTTAAGCTTTTGTTGTGAATTGAGTGACAGTTTACTATAGGAAAACAACGGTTTTACACTCAACAAATTGTATTTTGTGTCATTAAAGTGATTACAATCCCTTCCATATACCATCAGTTAATAATATTTGCCTCTTTTCTTTCTTTCTTTTTTTTTGGTGTACACAAAAACATGCAAGAATAGATAATCATTTAAAAAACCAAAGGGCACATTTTGCAAGCCAGCATCTTTCCTGATAGCACCCAGCTTTTCTCTTTCCATGAGTCTACAGTCCTCAGCTGATCTATCTCTCCATGTCATCATCCCTGCTTCAATCTCTGGTATTGCTGCTTCTCTGAATAGGGTCCTGCCTTCTGCTCTTGCTCTTCTCTCTTGATGGTCCTAGGGTCCTCTCTTCCTGGGATGTGAGATTAATTACTACCCATTTTTTGTTACACAACTTCTACATTTACAGTTGTGACAATAGCAATTAGCCATAATAACAATTACTCACTATTGAATCAAAAGAATTCTATCCCATCGAGACAAGATGAAAACTCTTCATTGGGGATTCTACCTTCTCCCCTTCACTCCAAAACTAAACTTCTTGAAAACTTGTAAGCCAGCCACTTCATGCCTTTATAGCATCCCCACCCCCATTTTAGGTAGCTAACATCGAAGTGATTATGAAGCAGGCTGTGAACTGCAAGGTCAGCAGTTTGAAACTACCAGTTGTTCCACAGGAGAAAGATGAGGTTTTCTATGCCCATAAAGATTTATGGCCTTGGAAACCCTGTACAGGGTCGCTATGAGTCAGAACTTGCAGACAGTACCCATTTGACCTAGCCTCAATGGCTTGATAATCAGAACTCAACTAGAGTAAGATTACACACACAATAAAAGGGTTTTTTTATGTAAAGGAAACAAGGGTAAATTGCTAAATTTGATGAACCTGACCTATACTCATGGAGGTAATAACTCTAAATATCAACAGAGAGGGAAGGAATCTTCACATCAAGTATCAATGCTATCCCCTCTATATGGGCAACTTAGACATTGGCTACCTAAAATGAGGGGGTGATAAAGGCATGAAGTGATTGGCTTACAA
>NW_006408622.1:1896681-1935439 GCF_000296735.1 Chrysochloris asiatica
ACAACTTATATTTTGCAAAACTGCAATCAAATATACACTTACCCTGTATTTCCTCTTTTAGGCTCTAGGCTCTGAATTCTACCTCCTGCTTACTAGTAGCATAAAATCTTTAACTCTAGATGAGTTTGTTTGCTCCCTCTTGTTCTGAGAGAAGCAGATCACTCCACTTCTTCATTCCTGCACCACAGCTACAAATAGGCTGAGAACCTCATAGAGTGATGCTAGATAGTGTCCCATCATAACTCAGTGCAGATTCTGCTAAATCTATCCCTGTACATATCATTGATTTTCCACCTGCCTTTGAATGAATGAGTCTAACAGGATTTTGAAGCATTTAAAGCAGCCTCCAATTCTCTTGGAAAGAGCAGAATGAAGAACCATGGTGGCAATGAAACACAAGAGCAGCTGATGCCAATCCCTGTCCTGAGGGCATTAGGAAAGGACACAAGACTGAATGCAAGCAGCTGGTGAGTGCGTGATGAGATAGAGGTGGAGAAAAGCCCATCGGATAAAGGGGATGAGAATTCATCTGGTATCATTCAGCCAGTCTGCCAGCATGGTGATACCCACTGAGAGCCTATCGTGGAGCTGGGTGCTATGATGAGTCAGTGAGAAATTAGACCAGGAATCCAGTAGAAGAAAAATATATCTCTTCAAGGAAATTAGCCAGCAACACCAGGCCATCCCTTATTCAGCTGACTGTACAGTTTCAGGAGATGGTGCTCTTCACTCAGCAGGACCCAGGCAGCATCTGGGAGTGTAGGGGAGCTACTCCTCACATGGGGCAGCTTTATCCACTGAAAATCAAGAGTTGTTGGAGAAAAACCTCTCCCTGCTGGTCCTGCAGGGAGACAATTCCAAGAGCTATCCTGCAGCTTCTCCAGTGGTCCCCAGGAAGCTGAGCTCTGGGGTCCCACAGCAGCATCCTACTCCTGTTGTTGTTGTTAGTTGCTGCCCAGTCAGCTCTGCCTCATGGCGACTCCATGAACAAAAGAAGGAAGCCTTGTATGCTCTTCCTCCATCTTCAACATCACTGGTCTGCTCTTGTCCATTTTTGTGGCCATTCTATATTCTGAGTTCCTTCCAATCTAGGGTGCTTACTTGCCCATAGGGTTTTCACTGTCTAATTTTCAAAACGAGGTCACCAGGCCTTTCTTCCTAGTGTACCTTAGTCTGGACGCTCTACTGAAACTTCATTAGACTAGGTGATCTGTGGTATTTGAAATCCCAGTGGCGTCACTTTTAGCAACATATAAACCACAGCAGTACGGTAGTGACAGGCAACAAGCAAACTCCTTACCACATCTTTTATTGACTTTTTTTCCTTCTCCATCTCACTCCCGCATCCCTGGATCTGTTTCCTGGGATCACGTCCGCTGCTGCTGTTAAGTTGGTTCTGACCCATATCAACCCTGTATAGGGTTTCCAAGAAACAGCTGGTGAGCTTGAACCACTGACCTTGAATTCAAACCAACTTTGCAGTCCAGCACATTAACCCACAGCACCACACCAGAATTCCAAACACACTACTCATACCCAAATCCTGAATTCAGAATCTGCTTTTAGGGGAATGCAAACTGAGCAGGGCCAGAGAAGTGTGCTAGCAATTAGATCACAAACTAAGGGATCAAGAAGAGCTTTAGAGACCAGGATACACATGGACAGGGCAAGACTTTGGTGATCAACAAGAGAAGGAAAGGGTAGAGAAACATTCCAAGTGGAGGGCACAACCTAAGTAAGCAGAGAGCTGAAGGGGAAAGGGAAGTTGGGCTGGATCACAAGCTGTTCAAGGAAGCAATGGGACTGGAAAATTGGAGTGGGTTTGAGTCTACAGTGGGCCTGATGATGATGATGATGATGATGATGATGATGATGATGATGATGATGGTCTGATGTTAGGAAGGCAGCATGACAGCAAGAAGGGGCTGCATGATGGATGAGGAACATGGGTTGGGCCTGGGCTGCCACCTGTGAACTGTATACCCTGACAATGTAACCAAATATGATCATGGATACCTTTGACCTGTGGATGCCAGATTCCAGGCTGGGCTGGACGAGAGGTGTTTTCCAACTCTTGCCTAAGAAATCAAAACTTGTGGATAAAAAGTTACTTTCTCCAGGCAGCTCTGAGGTTACTGACATGACATTCCCAGGTGGGTGGGTGGGAATCTGAAGAGGTCATGAAGATCACAGTCCCTCAATAGTGCCCCATAGGATGGTCTCTCAACAGTGTCCCACCAGCTTGTGATGGGAGCAGTGCTGCCCATTGAGTCTGAGTGGTGGTAGAAGGATGTGACACATATGATGAGAAAAACAAGTCACATATCAACAAACCATACTTCACCTGCCATGTGACATCAGACTCCTCGCGACACTGAAAGTGACCGGATTCTGGAGCCATCTGACTGAAAGTTGGCAATGCAGCCTTGGCTTTTCTCTGACTCTGTCCAGTGTCCCAGCTCCCTTCTCACTCATAGGGGCAGGAACTTGGAATAGCATACATATGCCCATTTTCAAGATGCTTTCCCCTCACTAACTTATGTCTTACCTTGTTGTTGTTGTTGTTGTTGTTAAGTGCCATCAGGTCAGTTCTGACTCATAGGATTTTTAAGGAGCAGATGGTGAGTTTTGTAAAGTGTATTCTGAGAGATAAAATTTCCAAAGATTGTCATTAAATATTCTATTTTAAGGTGCTTCAAATTCAAACAAATTTGGAAAATACTGTGTTAAGCAAACTTACCTGGGTCTCTACATGGTAAATCTTCTTGGTGCCTTCAATGAGTTCAGGACTAGCTATTGAATTTGTGGAACGTGGTGCAGAATGAAAATACAGGGTCCCAAGAAATTGTTAAGCATCTCTACATTGTGACAGCACAGGATTCTGTTATGTGTGGGGTCCATCGGAGTCAGGACCTTGGGTGACTGCATCACTGCATGCCCTACATAGATTACATTCCCTACATACATTGCACATCTGGATGTTACACATCTTGCAGGCATCATACATCATGTATAGTTGTACACCCTACATACATCACACACACACTGCTTAATATGATGAAGGTATGTGGATCTCCAAAGCCAGGCAAAACAAGTTGGTCAAAATTCACAATGTGTTCCTAACATATTCAACCATTACAACTCCCCAGAACAAACTTAGGTAAATTCTGCTTTAAATCAAATTCTCATCATCTTCTTACCTCAAAATGCCAATGCTCAAACTTATGTGGGACTATGATGGTTTGCAAGGCACTATGGGACAGTCATACACAGAAAAGAAGACCCTTTTTGATGTGTTAGTACTCCTTAACAAATAAGGAGTTAGGTCAATTAGAGTTGTTGGTGGTGTTGTTTTTGTAAAATAGGTTCCACTGGCAATTTCTCCTTATTTTTACTTTGCTCCATCCATTCAAATAAACCCAGCATCCCTGGCTATGAAACAAATTTCAGGCAATCGTTCTAGACAATTTATTGTACCAAGGTGAATATAACAAAATTAGTATACTCTGGCCAGGGATGGTATATCATATTTGCACCTAGAACTGCACTGATAACAAGTTGTGATGATGGGGCTTTTTTTACCTTACTCTTCTTGCCTATCCTGACTCTCCTCTTGGGTTATTTATGGTTGGAGAAGAGAGAGGAAGCAAGGACCCACCCCTCCACTCTATGAGTCATTTACAAGAAGTCTGAACAGTCAGGGGCATGACTATCCCATTGCCTCCCACTTCCCTCCAGGGCCCAGTGCAGCCCACACTCCCTGGCTGACTCAGAACTGCTCTGTTGGTGCCATTGTTGTCTCTGGTTCCTGCTTCTTGGTCCTCTGGTCACAGAGTTAGTTGGTTGGCCACTCTGCCACCATTTTTGCTATAATAAAAAGACTGAAGTCAGGCCTTCCATCTCTTCTCCTTCAGGCAGGTGAGTGTCCAGCTAGGGAGCAGACAGAAGGCTGGGTCTATGGTGGCCAGCTCTTTCATCATAGTGCATGTTTGACTGTGGGAATCACGTTAATCTCCTCTAACCAGAGTTGAGCTTACCAAGGGTGAGAGCTTTGAGTTTCATGTGAAAATTGCCACCAGCACACTTGCATGGCCATAAGCAGCTGCACCACCCCAGGCACATCCAGGATAACCAGCCTTATATGGCCTTATACTGCCCGTGAAATCATTTGATCTGGTCCTGCCAAGGCACCCTCACTTCCAGTCATCACATTGTTGTTGTTGTTGTTGTTAAGTGCCATTGATTTAATTTTGACTTATAGTGACCCTGTATAGGGTTTCTGAGGAGCCACAGGTGAGCTTGAACTACTGACCTTGTGGTTCAAACCAACCTTGTGATCAAGTGCTTATCCTACAGTGCCATGCCAGGACTCACACTTCGTTGTCATTGTTAAGTGCAGTCAAGTCAGTTCCAGCCCATAGTGACCCTGGATAGGGTTTCTGAGGAGCGGCTGGTGAACTTGAACCACCAACCTTGTGGTTCAAACTGACATTGCAGTCCAGCCCATTAAGGCACAATGCCACATCAGGACTTCATTGTTGTTGTTGTTGTTGTTAAGTGCCATCAAGTCAGAAACAATCCATAGTGGCCCTGTATAGGGCTTCCAAAGAGAGGCTGGTAAGCTTGAACCACCAACCTTACAGTTCAAATGACTTTGCAGTTCAGCACATTAACCCACAGCGCCACACCAGGACTTGATTAGGGATGAGGTAATTAAATATTTGACCAAATAGAACAGGCTAATTTTTACATTGATAATTTTGTCGGCCCCTCAAATGTTATAAATTTTGGTGGAAAAGGTTTCCCACCCCTGGTTTAAGTCCTCAGCTCCTCAGAAGGCCCTTGCCAGGCACTCCCAGTCTGGCCTTCTTTATAGTCTTGTCTGTCGTAGCTTCTTCTTAACCCTGACCTTATGTTTTCCACTTGAGACTCTGCTGACACTCAACTGAGCAACTCCACACTCCCTGCTTAGCTTTCATGAGAATCTTAGAGTCAACATCAGTATGTGAGAAGGCAGAGAAGAGAAAACGGAAATCACAATCTAAAGGGTGACAGCCCTGAAATGTGAAGTTTCAAAACTGCCTGGGGATTCAACTTCACAGCCTTGGCAAAGTAGATGCAAATACATATTCAAATACAATGCAAATACACTGGTGAATTTTCTTACTCATTACTGGTGCCTGGTGAGGCCAGAAGTCTCTGGAAGAAGACAGGGTGCCTGCCCTGCTCCTCTTCACTCTCCCCACGACGTGACCAGAGCTGAGCTCTAGGCAGTGAGCACTCCACAAGGGACTCAGGGAGATCCTCCTGAGAGCACAGCAGTTACACAGTCCTCTGAGGTGAGGGTCCCTGAAGGAAAGGGAGATAACCCAGCATGAGCTCTGGAGCGAAGGAGTTGGGAGAGCAGAGAAGAAACCCACATCCCATTAGACTCAACATTCACTGCAGGAAGCATCTCAGAGGACCAGATGATGGTGCAAAAACCCAAGTAGACGAGAAGCAGGCAGGCTCTGAATAATGGTAGGGAGGGAAAGGAAGACAGAGAGAGTTCAGGTATACTCAAGGCTTCACTTGCGATCTCAGAAGACCTCCAAAGAGCCTGGAGACTTTTGAAGTTGAAACAGGTGAGCGTTCAGCTCCTCTCCAAGCCCAGGTGTAGATGACATGACTCCAGATGCTTGTTCCTATCCTGGAGACCACACGTGCCAGAGTCACAGATCTTATGCACCAGAGGTGAGCAGGAGGCCTCTTGGCTTTGTCAGGGAGTCTAAGCTAAGAGGAAAGCCATTGCTGCCAGCAGTCTGGCGGGCATGTACTTGTGTGCTGTCTCAGCACACTGGGGACTCTCAGCTGGGCTCATACAGTGTCATGCTTCTAGTAAAACTACACAGTCAGAATGCAGCTGTTTGGTTCACTTCTCTGTACTCTGCCCAGTGGGCTGCACTGGACTTGTATCAGCACCTAGGACAGCTCCTTCTTTTGCGTGGAGTGGTGGTGCTGTTATTAAGTACTACTGAGTCGGTTCTGACTCACAGAGACCCTGTATAAGGTTTCCAAGGAGCAGTTGGTGGGTTTGAAGTATCGACCTTGTGGTTCACAGTCCAGTGCTGATCCTACAGCGCCACATCAGGAGTCCAAGAGACTACTAAAATTTCCATTTAGGGTTGGTAGTATATTAAAGTCAGGAAATACTGCTTAGTTTTCAAGGACAGAAATGTCAAGTAGATGTACCTAACCTTGCCTTCACACCTACACACGTCCTTAGAAAAAGAGAAGCTGAAAGCTAAATGTATATCTTAAGGCTAGCTAGCTCACTCTCTCCTTGCTCACAGAACAAGAGATGTGTTGAAAGACTCCACAGACCCAAACTATACATGCTGAAAAGAACTCATCTCCCATCTGTATTGAATCACATTTCCCCTGGGGCTTTGTCAGCTTCTTGAATTGTCTTCTCTCTGTGTAAGTAGGGACATAGTTTCAAGAGGGATGAAGAGGAGGAATGAGACAATGAGATAGAAAAGATAAGAATGCATATACCTGAAAACTACCCACATTACATTTAGAGTGGCCATGTTATGGCATATTTTATTGGTTTCCATATAAAACAGAATGATTGAATTACTTTTTAGCTTGTATTCAATTTAAAGAAAAATATTAAACAAGTACAGGTGGTAGAATGATTATCGTGGAGAGAGAAACAGCATCCCAGACCTTGGACTCTGAGATCTACACATAAATGCCATTATCTTCCAAGGTGACATGGGGCAAGGAAGTTCTCCTCTGTGAGCCTCAGTTTCTTTATTAGTGAAACAAGAAGAATGCTTCGTGGACTTCTCAACTAGCAGAATGACTTAATAGTCTAAGCAGCTGGGAGTGTTTTAAGGTGATTTCTGAGGCCTGATCCTGGGTCATTATTAGAAGTTCAAGCCATCATCACTATGCATGGAACAGTTATTAACAAAGCTTGGTGGGCCTGCTTTGGGGCCTATCCAAAGGAATGGAAGGAGCTCTGGTAGCATAGTGTTTACGAGTCAGGCTGCTAACCTCAAGGTCAGCAGTTCAAAACTACCAGTGGTTCCACAGGAGAAAATGAGGCTTTCCACTCCAGTAAAGATTTACAGCCTTGGAAACCCTATACAGGGTCACTATGAATCAGAACCAACTCCAAAGCACATAACCACCACCACCCAACAAATAGCATTTAATTAACTTTCTGTTGTTCCTGGAACACCTTTGATCTACTTTTGGCAGAGAAGAAAAATTCAAATGCCTTCAGGACTAAGTGGTAACATAAATGAGTGAACTCAGCAGGGTATAAAGCAAGAGGGAGGAGCAAAGACTATGTCAAACTGTTGAATGCATGTGCCCCCTTTGAGGATGAAGCAGCAACTGAGTCCTAGTAGGAAGCTGCCATGTGAGGCTAATCTAAATACTGACAAAAATAGGAATATTAGGGGGAAGCCAGAAATAATGACTTTTTTTGTAAAATCGTCTGTTTTTTAAAGGTCATAACTATTTTTTAAAGTTAGAAAATACTTTATGAAAGCCCAAATGATATTTGAAAGCTGTATTTTGCCCATAGTCAACAAAATTCTTTCTAGCAATATTGAGTTCTTCTTGCTTAGATTTCTTTTTTAATTTGAAGCCAAAATTTAAAATAACAAATGAAATTAACAAGTGCCCCCATATTGAACAGAACATGCTTTTCTACCAGTTGCCCTGCACTGACATTAACCCATATGGGGAAAGGAATGATCTTCCAGCCCAGTAGCCATGGCTGACTGCAATGCCTTTCCCAGGCCGCTCTCCTCAGCACACTCTGCACAATCACCCAGCCCTTCCAGCACAGATCTTTGGAGATGAAGAGGAACACTGCAATATAATTTATATGTTGTCCTGAGGTAAAATTGGATGGCTCTGTCAATTCGTGTTTCTTGAATTTTACAAGCTCCGCAAATTAAGTGCAACATGCACCCTGACTGCTTGCCTTGTTCTTTGACAAGCAAGTCAGAGTTGATGGACCTCAACATGCCACTGAAAACAAAAAAATATGAATTGGGCTGCAATACATTGCCTGCCTCTAACCTCCCTACCAATTTACACACCCTAATATCAACACCATTTCAAAAACACCTACATGTGGAGGAGTTTCTTTAGTTTCAAAATGTTGGTCCTTTTTCTCTTTTTCCTTGACCCACTATTGGTCTGTGACCACAAACACTACGACTTCAGCATCTCTGGTGGTGGAGAGAAAGCCCCTATTAGAATCTATTTAGGTGAACCTTCAGATCCAGAGGTCAGTTTATCAACTGGGGGATAGCTAACAGGGTTGAGGTTCTATTTCTGGATAACATTTTTATTCACCTCTTTAACTGTCAGCAAGAACAACAACAAATCTTTTATTTTATTTTATTTTATTTTAATCTTTTTGTGGTTTTGCTGGAAGTTTACACAAGTTAGAGTCTCATTTTACAATTTCCACACTTGTTCAGTGACATTAATTACATTATTTACAATATATCAATATTCTCTTTAGCTGTGTTCTCTTGGTCCCATTTCCAGTACTCTAGTTTGTGCCCATACCAAAGAGAGGTGACCCAATGGAATTGGAAATCATCAAAAGATATCATTAATATCACATGCAAGTAACATTTGGCTGAGGATAATTCTAAAATTGTTGCAACAGCACATCCACAGTGAGCTTCCAGAAATTGAAGAAGAATCTTGACTGAAGGCAGAAAATACAAGAAAGATGTTTACATGTGCTTTCTTGACTATAGAAAGGCTTTTGATTGTGTGCATCATGACAAGTTACAGATAACATTACGAAGAATGGATATTCCAAAACATTTCATTGTGCTCATGAGGAACCTGTACATAGACCAAGAGGCAATCATTTTAAGAGAAGAAGGGGATACTGAATTGTTTAAAATCAGGAAAGATGTGTGCCAGGTTTGTATCACTTATTCAGTCTGTATGCTGAACAAAACATCCAAGAAGCTTGATTATATTAAGAATGTGTCATCAGGATTGGAGGAATTAACTACTTAACACCTTGTCGTATGCAGATGAAACCAGTTTGCTTGGCAGAAGAGAAGAGGACATTAAATACTTACAAATGAGTCCTGGTGTGGCACTGCAGGGAAATGCACTGGACCACAAGTTAAATTTGAGTTGTAAGGTAGGTGGTTCAAACCCACCAGCCACCCCTCAGAAACAGATACATGGTCACTACAAGTCAGAGCCAACTTGAAGACACTTAGCAGCAACAACCAACACTGAAGATCAAAGGTTACAACCTTCAGTATGAATTGCACCTCACAACCAGTAAGTACTATCATAATAACGGAGATGAGATTGAAGCTGTCAAGGACTTCATTTTGCTTGGATCCACAGTCAACACTCAAGGAAACAACAGTCAACAAATCAAACTATGTATTGCATTAGGCAAAGCTGCTTCAAAATATCTCTTTAAAGTGTTCAAGAGCAAAGGTATCAGTTTGAGGACTTAGGTGCACCTGACCCAAGCCATGGTATTTACAATAATATCATATGCATGCAGCAGTTGGATAATGAGTAAGGACAACTATAGAAGAATCGATGCATTTGAATTGTGGTGTTGGAGAAGAATATTTAAGGTACCATGGATAACTGCCAGAACAAATAGGTCTATGTTGAAAGTAGTACAGCTGGAGTGCTCCTTAGAACCCAGGATGATGAGACTTCATTTCTCATACTTCAGACATGTTATCCACATCATGCTTAGTAAAGTGGAAGGTTAGCAAAACAGAGGACGACCCCAGTGAGACAGACTGACAGAACAGCAGCAGCAATGGGCTCAAACGTAACAACAGTTGTGAGTATAGTGCAGGATTGTGCAGTGTTTCATTCTGTTTTGCATAGGGTCACTATGAGTTGGTCTCAACTCAACAGCACCTAACAATAACAGTTTCCCTGTCCGCTTACTGTCTTTTTGCTTCAGAATAAATGTTGACCTTTTGGTCTCATTCAGATGCTTTTTTTTTTTAAATAGACCACCATTCCGGTAATATCTTTTTATTTTGTTTTCTACTCTATGTCACTAAAGTATAATCTCAGAGACAGTTTCAATTCAAGGTTTAAACAGTGTCTCTACTTTTCCAAGCATGATATCTTTCTCCAGACAACATGTCCATAATACAAGAGACAAAGCCTTGCCATTCTTGCTTCCCTGGAAGGAGCATTCTGGCTGTACTTCTTCTAAGACAGATTAGTTTATTCTTCTGGTCATCCATGGTACTTTCAATATTTTCCCCAAACACCAATTCAAATTCATCAATTCTTCTCCAGTTTTCCTGATTCATTGTTCAGCTTTCATATGCATATGAGGAGGAAATGCCATGACTTGGGCCAGGCACACCTTAGCCCTTAAACTGATATCTTTGGTCTATACTTACAAGAGGTCCTTTGAAGATTTGCCCAATGCAACACATCATTTGATTTCTTGACTGCTGATTCCATGAGCATTAATTGTGGATCCAGGTAAAATGAAATCCTTGACAACATCAATCTTGTCTCTATTTATCATGGTGATGTATATTGTTCCAGTTGTGAGGATTTTTATTTTCTTTACATTGAGCTGTAATCATACTGCAGGCTGTATTCTTTGATCTTTATGAGCAAGTGCTTCAAGTCCTCTTCACTTTCAGCAAGGAAGGTTGTGTCTGCTGCATATTGTTGTTAAGTGCTGTCAAGTCAGTTCCGACTCATAACTCATAGCAACCCTGTATAGGATTTCCGAGGAGTGACTAGTGAGATTGAACTGCCTAACTTGCAGTTCAAATCAACCTTGCAACCCACAGTGCCGCACCAAGACTCCCAGCTGCATATTGCAGGTTGTTAATGCACCATCTTTCAATCCTGATGTTGAGCTCTTCTTTAGATAGTCCAGCCTGAATAATTGTGGTGAAAGAACACAACCCTGGAGCACACCTTTTCTGATTTTAAACCATCGCCTTGCTCTGTTCTAATGACTGCCTCTTGGTGTAAGTACAGGTTCCTCATGCGCACAATTAAGTGTTCTGGAATTTCTTGGTCACATTTTGAGTGCCTTCAGACCTAAGGGGATGATCTTCAGGCCCTTATATCAGACAATGTTTCATAAGTTTTTCGGGGGTTAGTCCCTCAGAAGTGGACTATACCTACCTTCTTCCTAGTCTGTTCTTAACCTGGACACTCCACTAAAACCTGTCCACCATGAGAACCCCTGCTGGTATCTGGAACACCAGTGGCATAACTTCTAGCATTCCAGCAACATGTAAGCCATCACAGTATGGCAAACTGACAAATGTATGGGACCAATGAATATATGTTCTTGTAAATACATATCTATATTTACACATCTATATTTATATATCTATATATATAAATAGATATATTTATATATCTAAGGAGCTCTGGTAGCATAGTGGTTACGAATTGGACTGCGAACCTTAAGGCCAGCAGTTAGAAACTACCAGCTGTTCCGCGGGAGAAAGATGAGGTGTTCTCCTCCTGTAAAGATTTACAGCCTCGGAAACCCTGTACAGGGTCGCTATGGGTCGCAATTGACTCGACGGCACTTAACAACAACATATTTATATATCTAAGGAGCTCTGGTAGTGTAGTGGTTATGAATCGAGCTGCTAATCTCACAGTCAGCAGTTGGAAACTACCAGCTGTTCCACAAGAGAAAGATGAGGCGTTCTGCTCCTGAAAGATTTACAGCCTCGAAAACTCTATACAGAGTCACTATGAGTTGGAACAAACTCCATGGCACACAGCCACCAGCCACCATTTATATATCTATAAGGAGCTCTGGTAGCATAGGGGTTATGAATCAGGCTGCTAATCTTACGGTCAGCAGTTCAAAACTACCAGCTGTTCTGTGGGAGAAACATGAAACTTTCTATTCCTGTAACGAATTACAGCCTTGGAAATTCTGTACAGGGTCGCTATGCACATAACAACAACAAACAACATTTCTGCAAGCATATATATAGATACTTCTAAAGAGTAGTTGCAGTGAAAAGAGGAAGACCCCTAATGGGATGGATTGACACAGTGTCTACAACAATGAGCTCAAACAAAAATAATTGTGAGGATGGTACAGGACCAGGCAGTGTTTCCTTCTGTTGTGCATAAGGTCACTATGAGTTGGTGCTGATTCAATAACACCTAACAACAACAACAAAGGAGTCCTGGTGGTGCAGTGAGTTAAGTGTTAGACTGATAACTACAAGGTTGGCTGTTCAAACCCACCAGCCACTCCGTGAGAGAAAGATGAGACTGTCTGCTCCCAAAAAGATTTACAGTCTCAGAAACTCTTAAGAAACAGTTCTACTGTGTCATATAAGGTAACTGTGAATTGGAATCAACTCAATGGCAGTGGATAAGGTCTGTTCTCACATATGTATATAACTGTACCTATTCATGTGTCTGGACCCCCAGTGTGGTGCTGTTGGTTAATACGCTGGACTGCAAAGTCCACTTGGACCAGGAGGCCTGAGGTTCAAGTTCTCCAGCTGCTCCTTGGAAACCCTATACAGAGTCGGTATGGGTCAGAACCCAACTTGACAGCACTTAACAACAACCATCTGTATGTCTATATACCTTATGTTGTTGTTAAGTGCCGTCAAGTATGTACCAATTCATAGCGACCCTGTAAAAGGTTTCCAAGGATCAGCTGTTGGGTTTGAGCCACCAACCTTGGGGTTAACAGTCCAGGGTTTCTCCTACAGTACTACTCATCCATACTGTTTTTAGTCTTTGTTGGAGTCAGTATCATCTTCTATGGACATGTCCCATTCTTCAGTATGGGCATCCTTTTCTCTTGAGTGATTCTTAGCAATTACATTTACTTTAGTCATGCAGTACTCATCATACCCATTTTCACTGTTGCTTTTCCAAAAACAGCAGCTATCTAGTATTGGAGTCCTAGTGCTGTGCTATAGGATAAGCACTGGACTGTTAACTGCAAGGTCAGTAGTTCAAATCCACTAGCTGCTCCTCTGACAGCAGTAATCAACAGCAACAATGATCTCAAGCATGTTTCTCCCTCCCATCTCACATTCCCTGGTAACCACAAATCCAATTAGCATTAGTATCTTGAAATATCTATTCTTGTCTTCTTATTGAAGGAATCATACAATATTTGTCCTTAAGTGTTTGACTTACAGACTTAGCATTATGCTCTCCAGGTGTATCCATGTTATGATCCATTGGCTCATCACTGTTCTTTATGATTGTGTAGCATTCCATTGTATGTATATAAGTACCACATTTTGCTTATACACCCATTCTTTGATGGGCACTTTTGCTATTTCCTTTTTTTTTTTTTTTTTGCTACTGTGAATAAAGCTGTAATGAACATAGATATATGTGTGTCTGTTTATGTTAACTACTTACTGTTAGGTCTCTAGGCTATATTGGTTCAAAACCACCAGTTACTCCTCAGAAACCCTATACAGGGCTGATATGAGTTAGAACTGACTTGCTGACATTAACACAACAACAATGACAAATGATCCCAAGTATCTTTTCATGTGTTTGTTGGTTACTTAGATGTCCTTTTTGATGAAAGCTGTGTTCGTGTCATTTACCCTTTTTATAATTGGGTTATTTGTCTTTTGTTGTTGAATTTTTGAAGTTTTCTATATATTTTAGAGATTAAACCTTTATTCAATATGTCATTTCTGAAGAGTTTTCAACAAATCTTTTTGTGGAACAAAAAGAAAATCAAACCCTTGACACAAATTCAGACATCTTGATGTATATCTATTGAATTTGACGATTCGTGTTTTTATGGTAAATATGTATGTAGCAAAAACATTTGCCATCTCAACAGCATTTACATGTGTAATTACTGACAGTAATTGTGTTCATCAGGTCGTACAACTATCACCATTATTCACTTCTAAATTTTTTCATCCCTCTTAACAGAAGCTCAGTGTGTCTTAAGCAATGAGTCTCCCTTTTCTACTACCTCCCTTCTACCCCTGGTAACCACCAATAACTTTAGGTCTATATACATTTTCTTAATCTAGATATTTTTATAAGGAGGAACCATACAGATTTGTCCTTCTGTGACTGATTCATTTTACTCAGAAAGATGTCTTCAAGGTCTATGTATGTTAGAATGAAGTTGATGATTCTCAGCAAAAAAATAAAAATAAAAAGTTGATGACTCTCAGCAAAGTATACTGCATGTATCCCCAGCATCCCTGTATTCTCAGCCCAGTTCCTCACTGAGGTCAGGGACTAAATGTACCATTTTCAATGTACTTATCTCAGTAGATTAGTGATGATTTTAAGGTCATATTGTAAGTGAAAGAAGAAAAAACATGATTAAAATAACCTTTCATGAAATTAAATTGAAACTTTGTGAACTTTCAGAGAGTAGCTTAAGATGGCGGACTAGGCAGATACAGTCTATATCAGGGATGGGGAACATCTGGCCTTGAGGCCATATGTTGTTAAGTAGTGTCAAGTTGTTCTGACTCATAACGACCCTATTTAGGGTACCCAAGGAGCAGCTAGTGTGTTTGAACTGCTGACCTAGTGATTCACAGTACAGTGGTGATGATCTGATGATACAGTGCCACATCAGAGTCCATAAAGCCCTACCAAGGCAACCACAGTTCTAGCCATCACATTGTTGTTGTTGTTAAGTGCCATCGAGTCAGTTTCGACCCATAGAGAACCTGTATATGGTTTCCAAGGAGCTGCTGGTGAGCTTGAACCACTGACCTTGCAGTTCAAACGGCTTTGCAGTCTGGCACATTAACCCACAGTGCCACACCAAGACTCCAGCCATCACATTAAATGTTTGACCAAATATAGCAGGCTAATTTTTAAGATGATAATTTTGTAAAGCTTGAGAATGATGTCATATATATCCAAATGGTTCTTGGCAGAAAAAAAACAAAGAAGATTCCCCACCCCTGGTATAGATCTTCTATAACAGAGAATCAAAAAATGAATGTGATATTAATATGAATTACAATCCTGGAACCCAGAGCTTCAAAGGAAAGAACAAAGAAGTAGAATAAATACCCAAAAGAAGAAGATACAGCAAATAAGGAAGCATAAGGGGTTTTAAACTGCCAGCTGGCAGAATACAGCTACTTTGAATTATTACAATCACCATTCCAATCAAAGCATGAACCAGATAACTGGTTCCACTTACCCAGGACTATACCAGTACCCAAACTGGTGACAGGAAATCAAAGGGATATCCCCTCTCCCCTGCTGCTGACTTGTTCTATTTTTTCCTCTACTTCCTTAGCATTCAGGATCCATAGACTCTACCCATTCATACCCACCATTTTTATCTGTCAACCCCCCAACTCCACCGAGTGAGTGCCACCCCAAGCTCCACCAATACACGGTAATGGTAGGTAGTGGCCAACAACCACCCATCCCTAGCTGCTCTGCATGGCCAGCAATTGTAGACTCACACCCACTCGCTCACTGGCTACCAAATCTACCCAGAGACAGCTGATGAGTGCACCAGTGTTGCCAAACTAGTGACAGAATAGCATGTTCATACTGTTACCAAATATATCACAGCAAAACAAAACAATCGGGTTGGAGCAAACTAACATACACTCAACCAATTAATACAATAATACCAATAGACCTGACAGACAATGTTGTTACCCTCAAGTCGGTTCTGACCCTTAGCAACCCTGTAGCGGGTTTATGAGGAGCAGCTGCTGTGTTTGAGCTGCTGACCTTGTGGATAGCACACCAGGAGACAATGGGTTCTTGTCATTGTTAGGTGCCATTGAAAACAAAATACTCTTTGGTCCTATGCCATCCTCACAGTTGTTATGTATGATCCCATTGCTGCTGCCACTGTGTGGATGCTTCTCACTGGGGTCTTCCTCTTTTGCGCTGACCCTACGCTTTACTAAGCATGATGTCCTTCTTCAGGGACTGGTCCCTTCTGGTAACATGTGTGAAGTATGATAGATGAAGTCTCACCATCCTGGTTTCTAAGGCGCACTCTGACTGTACTTCTTCCAACACAGACCTATTTGTTCTGCTCAATATTCACATCTCAAATGAATCAATGCTTCTACAATCCTCTTTATTCACTGTCCAGCTTTCACATACATATGAGGTTATTGAAAATACCATGGCTAGGATCAAGTGCACCTTAGTCTTCAAACTCATATCTTTGCTCTTGAAAAATCAAATCACACACAAACACTCACAAAAGATGATTCAAACAAGTAACTAAAATACAGGACCAGAAAATCTTTCAGAGTAAGAAATAGTATTGTAACTAGCTGACAAGGAATTTTAAAGAATTGTATTTAGGACTGTTCAGCAGATTAAGAAAGAGGTCAAGAACTACACAGAAAAAATAAAGGAAACATACAGAAAAATCTCAAAAAAGTCAGGTCAGTGATGTAAGAGCAAATTGACTAAATAAATATAAAATTAGAAACTATACCAAAGCAGCAAATAGAAATCCAGAAAATTTATACTAAAATTTCATAAATTGATAATGCATTAAAAGGGCAAAGAAGTACAAATTAATCAATTAAAGACATAATTTACAAGAGCAGAAAGCCTCGTCTTTCTCCTGCGGAACAGCTGGTAGTTTCAAACTGCTGTCCCTGAGGTTAGCAGCCTGATTCATAACCACTACGCTACTAGAGCTCCCTACAATAGGATGAGATAAAATGAAAGGAGGAAGGAAGGGAGAGAGGAAGAAAGAAAATTGTCAAATATATGTTGGAAGAAAACTTTCCTAATATGAAAGATAGGAAGATAAACATTCAAGAAGCTCAATGAGTCCCAAATAGATCACAAAAGAAAATCACCAAAACCAAAGACAAAGAAAGAATCCTGATGTTCAACCACTTCAAGAAGTGGCATATGATCAACAGCCAATGATATGGGACCTGCCTACATTGCTAGTGGGACTGTAAAATGGTGACACCTCTGTGTAAAATAGTATGATACTACTCAGAAGGACATAGAAATGCCACATGACCCAGCATGTCTCTACTTTGAATACACCCTCAAGAAATCAGAGCCATGACACGATTAGATATTTGCACACCCATGTTAATTGCAGCAGTACTCATAATAGCAAAAAGACGGAGACCGTCTAGATGTCCATCAGCAGATGAATGGTTGAACCAATTTTAGTAAATACACACCATGGAATATCATGTAACAATGAAGAATAACAATGAATCGGCAAAACACCACAATAAGTAACATCATGATAAATGGAGAAAAGATTGAAGTTGTCAAAGACTACATTTTGCTTGGATCCACTATCAACACTCACGGAAGCATCAGTTAAGAAATCAAATGACATATTGCATTAGGCGGGTCTATTGCACAAGATTCTTTAAAATGTTCAGGAGCAAAGGTGTCAGTTTGAAGACTGAGATGCACCTGACCCCCCCAAAAATGGTATTTTCAATGCTTCATGCGCATGGAAAACTAGAACAATGAATAAGGAAGACCACAGGAGAATTGATGCAATTGAGTTATGGTGTTGGAGAAGAATATTTAAAATACCAGGGACTAGTAAAAGAACAAATAAATCTGTGTTGGAAGAAATACAGCCAGAATGCTTCTTAGAAGCAAGGATGGTGAAACTTCATCTGTCATACTTTGGGCATATTATCAGGGGGGACCAGTCCCTGGAAAAGGACATCATGCTAGACATAGTAGAGGGTGAGCAAAAAAGAAGATGACTCCCAAAGAGATGGGCTGGCACAGTGGCAGCAGCAATGGATCAAGCTTATTGTGAGGATGGTGCAGGACCAGACAGTGTTTTGTTCTGTTGTCACTATGAATAGGAACCGACTCAACAGCACTAACAACAACAACAACAACAACAACAAATATCTTTCTGGTATTCTCTACTTTCAGATAAGATCCATCTGATAGCAGCAATGATATCTTAGTTCCATGTCCTCTTCCAAATCTGGCTTGAGTTTTGGAATGCAAAAATAATCAAACAATATCATATGCAAGTCAACTTTGCTGAAGATAATTCAAAAATGACTGCAATAGTACATAGGCAGGAAACTTCCAGATTTTGCCCATAGAATTCTTCAATATTGCAACCTAAAACTTGAATTTTCTCTTTAGTCCTTTCAGCTTGAAAAATGCTGAACATGTACTTACTTTTTAGTTTTCTAACTTAAAGTCTTTGCATATTTCATTACAGTACTTTACTTTGTCTTCTCAAGCTGCCCTTAGAAATTCTCTATTCAGCTCTTTAATGTCCTCATTTCTTCCATTTTAGCTTCTCTCTGCTCAAGAGCAAGTTTCAGAGTCTCTTCTTTCTTACCTGCCTTTTAAGTGACCTTTTGCTTTCTTCCTGCATGGTGTTCCTGGTGTTGTTGTTGTTGTTAAGTGCTGTCAAGATGGTTTCGACCCACTGTGACCCAGTATAGGGTTTCCAAGGAGTGGCTGGTGAGCTTGAACCTGAACCGCCAGCCTTACAGTCCAGCGCATTAACCCACATCATCACACCAGGACTTCATCCCACAAATCATTGGGTCTTTGGTCATTAGTGTCCACTGCATCAAAGAAGGAGAGTCAAATGATTTCTAAATGGTTAACCACTGAAAATCTTATGAATAGTGGTGGAACACTGTCAGATATAGGACCAAAAGATAAAAACATTCTTAATAATAGCAGAACATTGTCTGATAAAATGCTAAATATGAGCTCCTCAGGTTAGAAGACGCTCAAAATGTCCTCATGTGGCACTGTATGTTAATGTGCTGCAGAGTAGGTTTGAACCACAAGGTTGGTGGTTCAAGCTCACCAGCTGTCCTTGGAAATCCTATACAGGGTCACTATTGGTAAGAATCTACTTGACGGCACTTAGTAACAACAATAATTTGTTGATGAAGCACAATTTCAAATGAGAAGAAACAGCCACAAGCATTCATTAATAATCAGAACACGGAATATACGAAGGATGAACCTAGGAAAATTGGAATTGTCAAAAATGAAATGGAACACATCAAGATCAATATCCTAGGCATTAGTAAACTGAAATAGACTGGTACTGGCCATTTTTAATCTGACGATCATGTGGTGTACTCTACAGGGAAGGACAAATTGAAGAGGAATGGCATCACATTCATTGTCAAAAAGAACATTTCAAGATCCATCTTAAATACAATGCTGTTTATGATAAGATAATATCCATATACCTATAAGGAAAAACAGTTAATACCACTATTATTCAGATGTATGCACCAATCACTAAAACCAGGAATGATGTAGTTAAGGAATTCTACAAACTCTGGACCATAAGCACTGGACCATAAGGTCAGCGTTTCAAGACCCCAGCTGCTCCAGAGGAGAAAGATATGATTTTCTGCTCCCACACAAATTTACACTCTCCAAACTCTATAAAGGTCTCTATGAGTTAAAACTAGCTCAATGGCACTTAACAACAATAACCAGCTTCTTCAGTCTGAAATTGATTCAACATGTGATCAAGATGCATTGACAATTACTGGTGATTGAAATGCAAAAGTTGGAAGCAAAGAAGGATCAGTAGTTGGAAAATACGGCCTTGGTGATAGAAACAATACTGAAGATTGCATAACAGAATTTTTCAAGGCTAACTTTTTTGGTTTTGTTTTCGTTTTTATTGTGAATTGAGTGATAGTTTGCAATCATTTCATTGCAATGATTACAATCCCCTGCATGCTTCATCATTCAACAGTATTGCTTCTTTTCCCTCTGTTTTTGTAAGGGGGGGGGTGTTTTGTTTTGTTTTGTTTTTTTTTTTGATGTGCACCAAAACACTCAGAAATCTACAATAACTCAAATAGCCAAAGGGCACACCCTTCCTTCCGGCCGTGAGCACACATCTCTTCTCCCTCCATGAGTCTAGAATCCTCAGCTGCTCTGTCTTTCCATGTCATCATCTCTACCTCCATCTCTGGCATTGCTGCTTTTCTGGGTAGGGTCCCACACTCTGTTCCCGCTCTTCTCCCTTGATGGTTCCAGGATCCTCCATTCTAGGACAGTAAGATCAACCACTCACCCCTTTTTGTTACAAAACTTTTACCTTTACAGTTGTTACAATTGCAATCATTCACAATAGCAATTACTCACTATTGAATGAGTCTTGTCCCCATCTCCTTTTACCAGACCTGTCTATTGTTGTTACGTGCCGTCAGTTCCAACCCATAGCTACCCTGAACAGGGTTTCCAAGGCTGTAAATCTTTACAGGAGCAGAAAGCCTCATCTTTCTCCAGCGGAGCGGCTGGTAGACCTGTCTAGACAGGATGAAAACCACTCATTGGAGATTCTACCTTCCCCCACACACTCTGAATCTAAACTCCCTCTTGAAAAGTTGTAAACCACTCACTTTGTGCCCTTACAGCACCCCCATTTTATGTAGTCAATGTCTAAATTGACCAACCTTATCAACCTTGTGTACAGAGGGGATGGGAATGATCCTTGCTATAAAGATTCTGTCCCTCTTGGTTGGTATTTTAAGCTACTACATCCATAAGTATAGGTCAAGTTCATCAGATTGTAGCAATTTACACTTTTTTTTTTCGTTTCCTCTTTTCCTTCCTCTAGTTGGGTTCTGAACATACAGCCCTTGAAACTAGGTCCAATGGGCACTATCTGCAAGTTTGGATGTCCTTGTTCATATCCCCTCACTTCATATCAACTGGACACTTCACTCTCAGCTCTAGCCCTCCGTGGCCATGTCCTTGTCTATGGGCTCAGGAGTCCCCAGGTCTCACCGTACTTCGGGCCAACCATACTCCAGTTCTCACCATACTCCAGGTCGATAGGGGTCTATGTAACTCAGCCCACCTCTTCAATGCTGCTTTCCCCCCACTTTCTCTTACCAGTAGACCAATATAGTAACCAGCAAGCTTACATGTCTGCTCGTGTATTCCCTTTGGTTTTCAATCTTGGGGAGGGGGGTTGTCCTGGAGGGATTTGATTGCTTGGTTTAATGGTTCCCTGGTGAACAACTTGCTTGTCCTTGTAGTAGCCAGTCAGACTGCCATTTTTGTTTTTGGTTTTCCCTGACGGTCTTTCTTTCAAGAAGTATCTTCTGTTCCTCTAGCTCCTCCAGGCTGCTCTGCTTGTCTTTTCAAGTGGGAATTTCCCATCTCAGAAAGTTCTAGATGGGGATCAGGATTCCGCCTAAAGTCTTATACACTACAAAGGCCCTGCAAGAAGCCTTTCACTGGGCAAGTTCTAGCGCACCTGTTAGGTATTCCAATCAGTTATAGGCTGAAGGCAGGCTTACAAGTTTTCTCTAATCATGTTTCCCGATATTCATTTCTATCTCACTCAAGTGTCTATTTCACAATAGTAAGCAAGGGAAACAAATATTCATAAGACAGCCAAGCATCTTAACATCATTTCCCCTCTTTTACTCATTCAGACTATGCCTCAATCTCTGTATCACAGAGCCCTTTTGTTCCATGGTTGAGCATTCATCAGTATTTACCTCCATCCCATTTACCCCATGCAAGCCTACAAGGCTAACTTTTTCAATGTTTTATTGTGAATTATGTGAGAGTTTACATGGGAGAACATTAGCTTTACATTCATCCTATCATATATCGTTTCATTAAGGCTAACTTTTTTTAAAACAACATAAAAGGTGACCATACACCTGGACCTTACCAGATGGAATACACAAAAATTGATGACATCTGTGGAAAGAGACATTGGAGAAGTCCAATATCATCAGCCAAAACTAAGCTACAGTCAGACAGTGCAACAAACCATCAATTGCTCATATGCAAGTGCTACAAATATATCCATGAATACAGTAGACCACACAGGGGTCAAAATTAAGAAAATTCTTAGCCAAAAAATAAACATCTTGAGGGAATGAGTCACTGGGCCTGGGGCTCAGGGCCATAGTCTTAAGTTACACTAAAGTCAATTGGTATAACACAAAGAGAAGTCCTGGTATACTGATACAGGAAAAGCATTGGACTGCTGAATGTAAGGTCAGTGGTTCAAAACCACGAGCTACTCTTCAGAAACCCTATACAAGGTAATTATGAGTCAGAACTGACTCAACAGCATTTACCAACAAGTCCACAAAGACAATGCTCTACATCCTACACTAGTGAGTAACAACTGGGGTCTTAAAACTTCTGAGCAAGTATCTAAAGAGCAACTATTAGTATTTCTCCATCTGGAGCAACAAAAATTAAAGATTCAAGGAGACAATTTAAGAAACAGACTAATAGACCATGTGAAACCTACCCTTCATAACCCTGACAGCAGAAAAACTAGATGGTGCCTGGTTACCATTGCTGACCACTCTGAAAGGGACCACAATAGGAAGCCCTGGATCTAGCGGGGGAAATGTGGGGGGAGAACTCAAAATCATAAAATAAAGACTAAGGGAACCCCCTACACTATTGCCATTAGATACTTTCAGACCTGAAACTGAATTCAACCATCAGTGCACAAATTTCAGACAACAATAGCCTATAAGGTGAACAATAACATCAGGTAGGTGTGCACTCGTTAGAACACTCAACCATACAAGTTCAAAGGGCAGCATCTGCCCAGTGATAGAGATTAGAAACAGGAAGGGATTTGAAAAAAGAACAAATGAGTGGAAATGCCAAACATAGGGGGAAACTGGGAAAAACATAGGGGAAAATGTGGGGATTTCAACTGATATCACAAAACAAAATGTGTATGAATTGTTGAATGGAAAAGCAATTCACCCTGTAAACTTTCATCCCAATCACAATAAAAGTTAATTAATTAATTAAAACTTTGATGTAAGATTTTGTTTTACCTGTCAGCACAAAATCTGACAGTTTTCTTGGACATTGTGCTGGTGAGGGTGTGGGAACCTACATCCTGATTTGTCAGGGTGGATAATTGATGTCTCTGAAGAGGGTGCTGGTCACTAGGGCCAGTCTCTCATCTAAGCACATGACAGTATCTCACTGACCCACCTCATGTGATTTGCTTTGGCCAATAAAGCACAAATTTCACTTCTTGGCAGCTTTAAGAACCAGCATGTGGTCATCTATTTTATGATTCCTTTAGTGTAGTGATCATAATTGTATCACACTGTTGCTGAGTTATCATCCTGGGTCTCAGAGTGAAGACCATGCAGAACAGAGTCTCTGGAATCCATGACAGTGATGAAGCATTAGCAAGCAATAACCCTTTGTTATTTTAAGCCTGGAAGACTTGGGGTTGTTTATTACCTAGAATATTATAGCTTATCATGACTGATAAAATATGTCTTTAACACTGTCTTTTAAATTTTTTAAATATTTACATTTCAGCTCTACAATTTCATTTTTAGGATTTGTATGCAATTTCTTTTATACAAATTCACTTTTACACATGTGCAAAGTGACATGTGTACAAAGGTACTCCTGGTTATAATGTTTGTATAGCAATCATTGAAAACAACCTAAAAATATGCCAATAGGATTCCTAATGTGACGTACTCTTTAATGTTTAATAAATCATGGAATACTCAGATTGTAGAAGAGTTGATAGCTCAAAAAGTATATAAAGCAGACTTCTGTAAACTGATAAAACACTTCTCAAGATATATTTTGAAGCATAAAAAGGCAAATTGCAGATAGTGAATACCTAATTCAAGCAAAGAAAATATCATTTATTTCATAAGAATATCTATATGCATATCTATATTGATATATATGAGTTCTAGTGTAACACTGTAAGCTAAGTACAAGGTTAGCAGTTCAAATCTACCAGTCCCTCCTTGGAAACTTTACATAGGGTTACTATGAGTCAGTACCCATTTAGTCACACATAGCAACAACTACAAAAGTATATATATGTGGAGTCCTGGTGTGGTGCTGTTGGATAAGCACTTGACTGTAGGTCAGTTTGAACCACAAGATTAGTGATTCAAACTCACCAGCTACTCTTTGAAAATCCTACAGAGGGTTGCTGTGAGTCAGAAGAGACTCAACGGCACTTAGCAACAATATATATGGATATATATAGGTATATATGTGGTGGTTATGCACCTGGAGTCAGTTCCGACTCATAGCAACCCTGTATAGGGTTTCTGAGGCTGTAAATCTTTACAGGAGCAGAAAGCCTCATCTTTCTCTCTCAGAACTACTGACCATGAGATTAGCAGCCTGATTATATGTGTGTGTGTGTGTGTGTGTGTGTTGTTGTTGTTAAATGCTGTCGAGTCTGTTCCAACCCATAGCGACCCCATATAGGGTTTCTGAGGAGCAACTGGTGAGCTTGAACTGCCAACCTTGCAGTTCAAACTGACTTTGCAGTCCAGCACATTAACCCACCACATCAGGACTCCATATGTATGTATATATACATCATCTCTGGAAATATATAGAGGGAAAAATAGTCAGATGATTGAGGTCCCTCTGAGAAGAGAGAATTAAGGAATATGAGAGGAAAGAAATCTCTGTCCACTGCACACTATTATATTGTGATTTTTGCACATAACAACAACACAGTATTACCCTCTGTAAGAATTGTGGCACCAGTCATTTCTCCCACAATCCTCTCTATTCAACCGGGTTGGATAATTCATTGCAATGGCTGCACAGAACACAGACACAGTTATGAGTTCTTTTCAGGAAGTTAACAGGGAGGATCAGAAATGCTCAAGGCAAGGTTCTTTCAGTCAGGACAGCCTCTCCTCAGCCTTGCCCACAGGTAGGCCTCTCTCTGCCTGGCTAATGGAAACAAAGCACTTTTAGGGCTGTTGATAAATGCCAACCGGACACACCACTCCCCCAGAATCCTCAGCTTGAAGGCACTTGGCTCTAGCTTTGTAGGCCAGCAAAACTACAGTTAAGTGCCTGTAGGCACCGTACTTTCCCAGGAAGCTTCAGGCCCATAGTCACTCAGTGACTTTCTCCATGGGTTGGGAAGCCCACTGTTCTCTCTTATGCGCTGGCTCTTGGTTCTACTGCAGCTGTTTCTCTGCCACTCCTTTGGTGTCACAGCTTTCTGTCTCTGGGTCAAGGAGGTCCAATGTGCAGGGATCTCAGTGTCCAAAGGACATGCTCCAGTATGGCTTTTCTCTTTTCATGTAGTGAAATGCCCCATATTCCTGCTTCTGAAATGGTTCATTTTATACCCATCTGGAGTTTCAAGTTTTTACAATTACAATAAAGTCTGTTAACATCCACAGCTGAACCATATCATCCTATTAGTGTCTTTTTCCACCTTCTCTTACCCAGACCCATCGGGAAACAAATCGTTTGGTGGGAGTTACAAAGACTAAGGTTATAAGAGACATGTTAAATCATTCATTGTACCACAAACTCTTCTTTAAATACATAGAACAACACGAGGCATTCTCAAGAAATTCATAAAAACAATTACCTTTAGAGGCTGGGAGACCTGGAGTGGCACTGTGGGATAAGGGTTGGTGGATCAAATTCACCAGCCCTTCCATGGAAACCCTGTATAGGGTCACTATGAGTCAGAACTAACTCAATGGCACTTTACAACAACAACAAAAAAGGTTGAAGTGGGGATGGTTAGAGGCAGGAGATGAAGCTTCATGTATAACTTTTATAGAAGTGTGGATATTGAACTATATGCATATCTTACCTCTTTATATTTTCAATTTTTAAAAAGTTAAAAAGAAGTTCACCCTTCTATGTGAGGGCAGATTCATGTGGAAACTCATAAGGCCCAAGGGCCACTTATTGGGGCAGCAAAGCAGTCCTTCAGAAAAAAATTCCTGAAGCATCCCTCTCTTCTGGTCAATCCCAAGGTGCACCTTCCGTGAGGTCTGTCCAGTTCTCTGAAAACCATTCCAGTCCTCAGTGAGTGAGATGGTCCCATGGACAAGCCCTGTGCAGTGTAGTCTTTGCATATTATCTATTTCTCATACCTATCCTGGGAGTGCCGGCATAAAAAGGATCACTCTTCTTCATATTTTAGCAGAGAAAGCAGCATGTGAAATGTTGAGAGGAAAGCCATCACAGAAAAAAGGTTTTCAGTCCCAAGGAGGCATAGTGCAGGAAGGGGCCCCCAGGACATATCAAGGAGAATTTAGCAGGGCCAGCTGAGACGGGTGGCCAAGAAAGCAATAAAGGACCATGTGGAGAGGAGGGAGGAGTCTTTTGAAGTAGGAAACTCTGAGAATACCCACAGTTCCAGGGTTTGGAGAAGAGAAGGGAAAGGGATTTTTATAAAGACCTGGAGTCTTAAAAAATATTTAGGAAAGACAGGAGCAAGGTTTCAATTTCTGTTTCTCCTGTGTTTCTTTAAAATGTGATCTTGCTTCCATCCTGAGCTGTGTGGGTCCTTGCATTGCACAGGAAATTTAGATGCAATTATAGAAGAGGAAATGGAAGTTCAGAAAGGTTAAGAAATTTGCTCAAGCTTCTTTGTAAAACAAACATAACTGCATCTCAAATGAGACTCCACAGCACTTTTGCTTCCTACTTAGTTCTTTCTGTCTGTGGGGGAAATTCTTTATCCAACCTTCACAGCCAACCAGCAGAATCCAACTTTTCTCTTACTATGTGAATGAATTAATGGAGAGATGGATGAATGGAGGGATGGATGGATGGATGGACAGAAATGGAATTAAAAAACCTTTTTATTGTGAATTGGGTGAAAGTTTAAAAAGTAGATCAGTTTTCCATTCAACAATTCATACACATTTACTTTTATGTCATTGATTGTAATCACCACAATGTAACCACTTGTCCCTGTGTTTTCTACTTCCATTCATCCTTGTCTAATCTTTCTGAACTTTTTTCTTGTGTAAATATTGCCCTTTTGATTTCAATTAGTTGATTATACTAAGGTGTATGTACCTTCCTAGTGTTATTATTCTGAATTTGTTGTTGTTAAGTGCCACCAAGTCAGTTCTGACTCATAGGGTCTCCCAGTAATGGCTGCTGGGTTTGAACTACCAACCTTGTGGTTAGCTGTCCAGTGTTTATCTCACAGTGCCACACACACCAAGACTCCTGCTTACAGACTTATCTATTGTTTGCCTGAAAACTGAGCCACGGAGGTGAGTTCATTTCCAGACCTGAATACCATAGTCTTAGGGGTTACACAAGTCTCCATCTAACTAGAAAACCTCCTCTTTTTTATATGATTCTGATATTTGTTCCACATTTTTCTCCCACTCTACCCAGGGCTTTCTAATGTGATTCCTTTCAGAGCAGTTGGTAATGGTAGCCAGGCACCATTTACTTCTTCTGATCTCAGCATTGAGGAAACTGATGTTCCCATGGTCCATTAGACAACTGGACTAATTATTTCCATGTGTTTTCAACTTTCTTTACTATACTATGGACAGGAAGAGACCAATAGCTGCACCTTAGAGAGCCACTCATGAGTTTTTAAAATCCCAGTCACTATTCACCAAAGTAGGATGTACAGCGTTGTCTTTGTGGACTATGTTATACCAGTTGATCATGGTGTCTCCCAAATCTATGATCCGGAGTGATTCAAAGAATTGATACCCAATGACTCAGAGAATGGACTTTTGAGTGGATAAGGTGACTTAACTTTTATTCATTGTGACTTGAAAACAGCCAATGAACAAGAAGCATTTCAGGTTTCCTCATTATTAGATATATGCACAAAATATTTATTGAGCATTAACAGAGCAGGGGGTAGAGGAATGAACCAAAAAAATCATTACTGTTTCAGGTAACCAGGGCTAGCAGGGCAAGGCAGGGAGGGACTTGAGTCACTACAATCCAGGGTGAAAAATTAGAGATTTCAAAATAAATTTTCAGATCCTTCCATGTGGTAGTTCAGAAACAAGAAGTTGTTTCCTCCAGGAGAGGAAACAGACAGGAAGTAGGGAAATTCGAGACATTTCTGGGACGAGGCAGCAATATTTGATTTGAAGCTTCAAGTATGAGTAGGATTTTGATCTAGAGGTAAGTCAAAGTGTTGGAGAAAAGCATGAGAAGTAATTCCAGAGAGAGAACAACATGAGCAGACACATGGAGATAGGAATATTTGGTGTAGACTCTTCTGGCCTTGCTGATGTGAAAGATGCTTGCAGGGAAGCTGGTTAGAAGTATCAGAAGGTAAAATGGGAAAGAAGCTGGATAATGAAGAGACTGAGGCTCAAGACTAAGTATTTAAGAACTTAAGTAACAGAAATGCATCAACATTTTTAAATAGGGTAATTGAATTGGTGGTGTTGTTGTTAAGTGCCATCGAGTCAGTTCCAACTCAGCAACCCTGGATAGGGTTTCCGAGGATCAACTGGTGAGTTTGAACTGCCGACCTGGTGGTTCAAACCAACCTTGTGGTCCAGTGCATTATCCTGCAGCTCAACACCAGGACTCCAATTGAACTGGTGAGCACGTGCAAAAGTGTCCAGAAGCAAGGCAGTATGGCATGATAATGAACATTCGGACACTGGAGTCAGTGACCTAGCATGGAATGCCAGCTTCAAAGCTCCACCAAGACCTGTGACCTTTCTGAGTCTAAGTTTCCTGATCCATAATGCAGGAATATCACTACTACTACTACTTCATAGGGTTATGATGATTGAATGAGATAAAGCTTAACCAATGCTTAGCTCAGTCCCTGACTTTTGTAAGTATTCAAGAAATGTTAGCTATTTGCTATCACCAACACTACCTCCATCCCCTTTGTCATCATCATCATCACCTGGTTTTAATCACAAAGACTGTCACCAGCTGCCAAGTAATCCAGGTATTATGGGCAACACATTTGCTGAACACTAATGTTTTAAATATCTTCTGTTTGCTCCTCAGACTCACTCTCCACCCCTTCATTTCTGTTTGGTGCCCAGTGAAGCCAATCTGCAGATCCCTTCTCTTGCCTTCCAGCTGGGGTCTGACTGGAGGCCACCCTCCCTACTTGTTACCATAGCCTGTCAGGTGCCCTTCTTACTGCATTTCCCTGTCTCCACTCCAGAGATGATCATGTGCCCATGACACCCACCCCAGATGAATCCCCCACACTGTTCTTCATTGTTTCCCCATGCATTGCCTACATCTTTGTAAACAGCCCCTACTCTAATCTCTTCAAATTACCCTAATTTGAGTCTTCCATCCATTTCCTGCTGAGCCCTGATTGATATAACTCTAGTATGTCAATGTTGGGACCTGTGGCTACAAAGATGAGGAAGAAGGTGATCTGCACCTCACCCCTTCCTCTACCTCATGGGGTAAAAAGAAAGACAGCAGAAATCTACAACACAAGTCCCTAAGTGCCACACAAAAATATGCAGTAGAAATCTACAACATAAGCTCCTAAGTGCCACACAAAAATATGCAATCAGTTCTGGGGCAACCCTGGAGCAGCAGACAGCTTTGTGGAGCGAGTTTGGCTGTGAGTCATCAGAAAAGGCTTCACAGAGGAAGTGGCTATCTATCTGAGCCTTGGAAGGTGGAAGGCAGACAAAGTGAAAACAAAAAATCAAAATCCAAACAAGAAAGACACCATTTGAATGCATGAGAAGTATAAGAAATTTCTGAACGAATGGCAAATTTCTCAGGTGCCCAGAACCCACATTCGAGACGAGTCTCAGAGGAGACATCTGCAGTGATTTGGGGACCAGTGCCAAGTTGCTGACTTCTTTTACTTTTCCAATCAAAGTCATTTATTTTAAGTTGCCATCTATGATCACTCACCACCATATGCTAGAAGAAGGACATATTAACACCAACAATAAGAAGAATATAATCTTGGAATACAGGAAAGTCCTTTATGGCAAACAAATTCAGTTTTATATATAAAAACTCTGCTTAGCCTAGTTTTTCTATTTTATAGTTATCTGGGAATCAATCCATAGGTTGCCATTGAGAAACCACTGATCTTGTATGAGCCTCTTCTACCAACGTGGAAGCTGTGTCTTTTAAAAAGAAAAAAAAAGAGTCATGTTCAGTTCTCTTAAACGCTTATTGCCAGCCACATGACTGCACCCCTGCCCACCAGCCTTGGTTCCTGCCACGTACTTGGGCTTAGTCAGCATTTAGTCCTAAAACCATGGGAAAAGCATTAAAATCTCAAGATTATTTTCTCCATGCAAGTCACTTGATAATATTTTCTGCTCCTAATGACTGTTATGACAAGCAGTAAATTGGTAATTGCAGCCATCTAAGAATAGATATATTTGCAGGATTAATGACCCCCAAAAACTTAGATTTAAATAATACAACCAGTTAGCAGCCACTCAAGTCTGGTTGTATTTGCCTCTAGGGAGGATAGAGAGTGGGGCGGGGCAGGTCAGCGTAATTCAATCAGTCTGTGTGTGTGTGTATGTGTGTGTCTCTGTTTCTCTCATTTGTGTTGTGGGGTGAGTCTTTTCTTGGTCTACACAGAAAATAAAACAGAGATGCAGACCCAAGATATAGCTATCTTACCTGGAAACTAGGTGCTAAAGCCATCACAAAAGGTGAAAATTGCTCCCAAAAATGATCTCTGAAAACCTCCAGCTGATGTTGGAGTAAATGCTGCTTCTTCAGTAAAGTACCAGAAGTGGTTAGTCTGTGTTTAGAAGTGAAGTTCTATAGAAAATATAAAGATTCAGAAGCAAGAGTCACCTTCTCCTTGGGGAGATGCTTACCCTGTGAGAAGATTGTTCTGAATTAGAGTGACTGGGGGCCAGAGTTGTATTCCAGTCCAAACCTGGTTTCTGGCCCATCTACAAAGTGTTGTTGTTGGTGGTGGTGGTAATTGCTGTTAAAATAGTTCTGACTCATAGCGACGTGTATAAGGTTTCTGAGGAGTGGCTGGTAAGCTTGAACTGCAGACCTTACAGTTCAAACCAATGAATTAGCCTGGAGGGTCACACCAATATAAGGTGTAGTCATGGGGGAAACTGCTCCCTCATTTTGTGTAGCCTTTTCTCTCCCCTCCTCTTTCTCCCTTCCTTTTCCCACTCCACTCGTCCCACACATAAGTTAAGTGTACATATACTTCAGCTATTTGTTCAGTGCCAGAGAAGAGGAAATTCTTTTCTTCAACTCCTCAGTTACATCATCTTCAAAGAGGGTTTGTTTGATGAGGGAAACAAAGTGATATGAGTTGGAGCCAGAAAATGTCTTCATCCTGCCTCCCACAGTCTGGCCTCAAACAAAAGAAGCCTCCAGTCAAGAGAAGCCCACTATCAGGACAGTGGGGCAATGGTGGCCACCCCCACAAGCACCCGGCCCAATTGTAGACATATTGCCTGAGAAGAGAAGCCTACCTTGCTTTGTCTTTAAGAATCGAGCCCTGTGGTGTGGCTGAGTTTTAAAGTCATCACAGTCCTTGGGAATTCATGGGGCTTGATGACTGGTTCTTCAGGCTGCTTTATTTTCCCTGGTAATAAATTCACCTTTGAAGATTTTTCCATTGGGGGATACTAATTTGGGAAGACTCAGATCCAAGTCTAAATGGTGTTGCTGCTCCACCATATGACCTTGACCAGGCCTGCCCCCCTCACCCTCTCAGGGTCAGAGTTTCTTGCAGCCCCATTGCCTTATTCAAGGAACTTTCTCTTACCCTACGTAGTTTCAGCCATTGCCAACTCTTCTAGAAAGTTCTAGTTAGTTGGTTTTAAGTGCCATCAAGGCAGTTCTGATTCATGGCGACCCTGTATAGAGTTTCCAATAGCAGCTGGTGGGTTTGAACTGCTGACCTTATTGTTCAAACCAACCTTGCAATCCAGTGAATTACCCTGCAGCACCATTAGATAATTAGCAGAAGCTTAATGCCTGGACTTGGTCTGACCCAGAATATGGTAAGAACACCAGAATTTCAGGGACACAAAGGCAGGAGGGGGACTGTCACAACCTTTGGGGAAGATTTTGACAGCTCATAGATTAGATGATTATAATTGCTCAAAGTAAAACTTGGGGAAAGGGATATTTTAGCTATCTGTTGTAGTTAAGAGCTTTCCAGTCAGTTCGTACTCATAGAAACTCTATATGGGGTTTCTGAGGAGCAGCTGGTAGATTTGAACTACCGACCTTTCAGTTCCAGACTTTGTGGTCCCATGCTTATTCAGGTCTTATGGTGTGCTTTCTATTTCTAGTTGTCTAGATAACTAGATATCAGACTATCTGGAGAGCTGCATGCTCATTCTTTCCATGTTTAGGTGCTTAACATACAAACCCTATGAGTTGGAGAATGACTCTCAGGTTAATATAGCCACCGATTCTCCAGGGAATGTTCCTTCTATCTTCGCACTTGCCTCAAGTTTTCTCTCCAGGTTTCTGGGCCATTTAGACCCAGTCTTGCACTGTTCATCTTTTGTGTGACTGAATCTCACTTTTTATGATGTGAATACACTTTGTATGTCCCTATGAAGTGTCAAGTGTAGGCTAAGGGTCAGAGACAGAATCAGTAGGGTGCATCCTGATCTCTCCATGCCTACTGACCTTCTCACTGTCCCTCCAGCATCCCAGACAGGCATCTGTCACAGATCCTTGGTACACATTTCTAAAACACTTCCTGAAACCCACATGGCTTGTGCCTCACTATCTTCAGACTTAATTCTAACTTTAAACATCTCCATATAAAATTACAGTCCCCCCCGACACACCCCACCCCCTCTCCCTGCCTCATTTTTCTCCTTAAACTCGCCACCAGACTGATACCACCAAAAATGACAGAGTAACAACCTCCTAAAGTTCTCTTTTCTATATAAGCATTGAAAAAGTCACCAAAAATTGTCAGAATCAACTGTTTCAAAACTCTGGAAATTAACCAAAGATTTGCAGCAGCCAGGAGAGAGTTATTCAAGAAAAATGTGGGAATACTGGTGAGAACAATATGTTTTGTGCCACTTGAACTTGTTCTAATCCCACTCCCCACTCTCCAGCTCTGTGATATCCTTAAAAATTAACAACCCAGACTCCAACACAGCCAGGTAGCCAGATAAAGCTGGGGATCTCCCAAAGCCTCAGTTCCAAAGAACTGTAATTACAAGACCTGTATGCTGGTTACATGCAAGACCCTAGTTGCAATGTTGTTTGTATTCAAACTGACTCAAATTTTTTCCCCATGTACAAAGCTGTCTTCCCAGAAATTTGTCTTAGTACTGTCCTAGGAAGTATCTGACACTCAGAGCAAATAAAAGATTAACCAAAATTCTTTAAAGGCATAAAAAGTATATGCTGGGGGGTAAGACTCCACAAGGACTTTGAAAAGCTCTGGCATATTCTTGGAAATCTAGAAAGGCATGTGCATGCCCAGTATTGTGTGTGCCTGCTCAAGACCTGAAAATACCCTAAAGTCTCTCCTCTGGTTGACCTTGAAGCTCTGCAAATTACGAAGGGAAGTCTCTGGCAGAGTTGCTGACTGCCTGGCTAAGTGGTGAAAGCATGCCCCAGTAAACACACAATGCCACTCAGCAATGACTGGGATTTTTATTGGCATCAGATTTTTATGGAAATCTCCATCCTGGTATGGTACTGTAGGATAAGCACTGAATCACAAGGTTGGTTTGAACTGCAAAGTCAGTGGTTCAAACACACCAGCTGCTCCTCAGAAACCCTATACAAGATCACTTCAGGTTGGAACAAAATCACCAGCACTTACTTAACAACAACAAAGCTAAGCAAGTAGAGACTTCAATGGTCACACATAACAAAGAATACAGATTTTACAGATTTAGTTCATAACATCCATTAAATAAACAAGCAGCTACAACTTCAATAAACATCAACAACAGCACATTGCATAAGAATGGATCATCTGATTTCCAGAGTTGCCACATTATATTACTTGAGCTTCTTATTTTTGAAAAAAGTACTTCCAAAAAGAAAATACGGCCCAGATAGAGGGGAAAAAACAGTAAATTTTAAAAGAAAAAGCTATTCCTGAGGAAACCCAGGCACCTAGACAGTGGATTTAATTAGACATAGACCTTAAATTAGCTATTTTAAAAGGGAAACATGTATAAAGAACTAAAGGGTATATTAATAACAATGTTTCACCAAATAAAGAACCTCAAAAAATCAAGAGATTAAAAAATATTTTTAAGAAATAGAAATCCTAGAGTTTAAAACAGAAAAGCTGAAATGAGAAATAGCTGATTTTAGCAGACAGAAGAGATTGAAATTATTCAGAATGAGAAACAGAAAGAAAAAGAGCAAAGGAAAATTGACAGTTTCAGAAACGTGTGAGACACCATAACGTGTACCACACGTGAATAATGCTAGACCCAGAAGGAGAGGTGGAGGGAATGGAGAAGAAAGAATATTTGAGAAAATATTCCCAAAAACTTCCTCAATTTGATGAAAATATGTATCAATATATTCAGACAGTTCAATGAACTTCAAGTACAATAAACCCAAAGAGATCCTCTAGACACATTATAATCAAACTTTCTAACATGTAGGGCAAAGAGAGAATATTGAAAGCAGAAAGCAAAAGATGACTCATTATGTATAAAGTATCCACAATAAGGTTAACAGCCGATTTCTCATCAGGAATCATGGTGGCCAGAAGGCAATGAGATGACATACTCAAGTGCCGAAAGGAAAAGGAAAGAAATTCTGTCAGTCAAGAATTGTACATCCAACAAACTTATACTTCAAAAAAGGACAAATTAAGATGTTGCCAGATAAGCAAAACTGACAGATTTCATCACTACTCCTAAAAATAATTTTAAAGAGAATCTTTCAAACTAAAATGAAAGGACATTATACAGTAATTCTAATCCACATGAAGAAATAAAGAGTTCTGGTGAAAGAAGCTGCATAGATAAATATAAAATACAGTAAAAATGCATATTTTGTTTGTAATATTTTTCTCCTATCTGTTTTGAAATACAACTGTAGAAATCAATAATTATAAAACTGTGTTGATGGGCACACATGTATAAAAATCTGAAACACACAGTAAAAAGAACAGAACTATATAGGACAGAGTTTTTCTATACTATTAAAATTAAATTGGTATTCATCCAAACTAGCTTGTTATTAATGAAGATGTTAATGCTAATCCCTGTGGCAACCACTGAAAAGATAGTTCAAAATATACAGAAAGAAAAGGAACTTAAAATGATACACAAAAAATAAGAGTATATGTGTATAATATAAGACAGTGATGAAAGACTAGTGGACCAGAGAAGATATGAGACCCATGGAAAACAGCAGAATTGAGTATTACGTTCTACCTTACCAGTAGTTATAGTAAATATAAACTAATAAAACTCTAAAATTAAAATACAAAGATATGCAGACTGGATGAAAAACACATGATCAGGTCTCTTTCTAGGCTGGCACTTGGCAAGAAAAAGGCCATGTTCAGTTCAAGTGCAAAGACTGAGAAGTCTAATGGTGAAAAGCTGGATGAATTTGACTATGGTATTTCTCAGGCTTTTCTTGAGCTAGAGATGAACTTGGACCTAAAGACTCAGTGAAGAGAGCTGAATATCACTGCAGCTAAGGAAATTGAACTTGATGGTGGTTGGAAAGCTATTATAATCCTTGTTCCCATTCATCAACTGAAGTCTTTGCAGAAAATCCAAGTCTGACTAGTACATGAACTGGAGAAAAAAATTCAGTGGGAAGCACATGGTCTTCATTGCTCAGAGGAGAATTCTGCCCAAACCAAGTCAAAAAAGCCATACAAAAAATAAGCAAAAGCATCCCAGGAGCCACACTCTGACAGCTGTGCATGATGCAATCCTTGAAGACTTGGTCATCTCAAGTAAAATTGTGGGCAAGAGAAAACATGTAACGCTGCACGGCAGCTGGCTTATAAAGGTTCATTTGAACAAAGCACAGCAGAACAACATAGAACACAAGGTTGAACACTTTTCTGCTTTGGATAAGAAGCTCATAGGCAAGCATGTTAACTTTGAATTTCCAGAGTTTTAAATGTAAACAAAAGTGATTAAATGAGATATCATTCACAAGAAACTCAAAACAAAGCATGATCAGCTACATGCTAGCTAACGGAGATACACTTTAGTTTCAAAGACAAAAATCAGTTGAAACTAAAAGGATGCAAAAAATGTATGATGCAAGCATTCACCAAAATAGATCAAGAAAGGCTAGATTATTATCAGACAAATCAGACTTTATGACAAACATGTTAATAAAGACAGAGAAGGGCATGTTCAATCCACTGAAATGTATCAGTTATAACCACATCTGCAATGTCTTAGGACTCCTAATATGTCCGTGTAAGATAGCACTGGACTGCAAACCACAAGGTCAGCAGGTCAAAACCACCAGCTGCTTCTCAGAAACCCTATACAGGGTTGCTAGGAGTCAGAACTGACTCAATGGCACATAACGACAACAACATTCAATGTCTTATATCTAGTGCTGCTATAATAGAAATACCACAAGTGGATGGCTTTACCAAACTCAAATTTATTCTTTCACAGTGTAGAAGCCTAGAAGTCCAAATTCAGAGCTCTTGAGGAAGTTCTTTGTCATCAATCTTCTCCTGGAATTAGATGTTTCCCAGAACAAAAACTCCAGGTTCAAAGAACACACTGTCCCTTCCTCTTCTGTCTTTCTGCTCATTTCTCTCTACTTTTATCTCTTGTAAGATAAAAGATGATGCTGAAAGGGGGAGGGGGTGGAAGAACAAAGAAGATAGGAGAACCATGAGGCAGGTTTCCATGGGCTAAATGGGACAGAGGTAAATAGTGATGTATCTTCAACCTTGGAACAGCAGGGCTCTATGATACAGGGATCAAGGCATAATATGAAGAGGGGAAATAATGTTAAGATGCTTGACTGACTTATGAGTATTGGTTTCCCTTGCATACTATCATAAAATAGACACTTGAGTGAGATAGAAAGGAATGTCAGAAGACATGATTACAGAAAGCTTGTAAGCCCATCTTTAGCCTGTAACTGATTGGAATATCTAAAAGAGGTTCTAGAACTTGCCCAGTAAAATAGGCTTCTTGCAGAGCCTTTGCAGTATACAGAATCTTAGGTGGAATTCTGAGCCCCATCCAGAACCTCCTGAGATGGGGCATTCCCACTATAAAGGATAAGCAGATCAGCCTGAATCAGCTAAAATGACAGAAGATACATTCTAGAAAGATCAGAAGAAAAACTCCAAAACAAAAATGGCAGCATGATTGGCTCCTACAAGAAAAAGCAAGCTGTTCCCTTGATGAAAACATGTCCCTTCAGGACAAGCAAGCCTCCAAGACTGAAATTCAAAGGGAACACATGAGCAGGCATGTAAGCTTGCTGGTGAGCACATTTGTCTACTGGTGAGTGCAAAAGGGGAAAAGGCAGCAAGAAAGAAATGGGCTGAGTTCAACCTTCAACCATGTTTCATAGACTCCCACTGACCTGGAGATGAGAGAGAGAAGAGGAAGAGCTGATTGGTCCAAAGTGTGGTGAGACCTGGGGACTCCTTGGCCCATGGACAAGGACATAGCCACAGAGGGCTAGAGCTGAGAGTGAAGCATCCAGCTGATATGAAGTGAGGGAAGACACACTAGAACGCCCAAACTTGCAGATAGTACCCATTTGACCTAGCCTCGATGGCTTGATAATCAGAACTCAACTAGAGGAAGATTACACACACACAAAAAAAGTTTTGTTTTGTTGCATTTGTTTATTTGTTTTTATAAAGGAAATGAGTGTAAATCACTACAATTTGATTTACTTTACCCATACCTATGGATGTAATTTTATTAAGAAAGTAAACTCTGAAAACTAAAAAAAAAAAGAAAAGCAGAAGAAAGAATGTACCATGGTGGGTTGAAATTATTCATGGGCTAGCAGATAGAACATGTTAACTTGGGCGATGGAAGGCAATAAACAACAACAGAGAGGTTAGCAGAGGAAAGATGGAGACAGAGGGAGGAATACAATAGATAAAGTGAATAGAGGTATGTACTGTTAACTATTTGGTACTTGGGGACTGGGGCATTGAAACCATGAAAGTTGGTTACCAGTCAGGTTGTGATTCTCAAGGTCAGCAGTCTGAAACTACCAGCTGTTCCACAGGAGAAAAATGAGGCTTTCTGCTCCCGTAAAGATTTACAGCCTCGGAAACCCTATATAGGGTCAATATGAGTTGGAACTGACTCCACGGCACACTGCCACCACCTACCACATATGAAGTAAAGTATAGGATTTGTTGAATGTAAAACTTATGATCTGCTCAGTAAACCTTCACTCAATCACAATACAAAGTTGGAAAAAAGAAAGAAAGAAATTAAACCATAAAAAAAGATGATGCTGGCCACATACCAAGTAAACTTCCGTGAACATCAGATAAGTGTGGGGACTTGATTACTGGTATTGCATACCACTTTATCTGCTTCGATCAGAGTTAATCACATCAGATTACATCATGGGGGACAACTGAATAATTACATAACTGCCAAATTACATCATTACATAACTGCCAATTAGAATCATGGCCCAATCAAGTTACACATATTTTAGGATGATATAACTCAATCCATAATGTGCACCCAATGATCTCAAAATTACACAAGGCAAAGTATGACAGACCTGAATAGAGAATTTAACTGTAACAGTTGAAGTTGTTAATATTCCACTGTCAATAATATACAGGACAACTAGACAGAATATTGGCAAGGAAACAGAAAATTGATCAACACTATAAATCAACTACACCACTCCTCTGTCAGTTTTTCATACTGTGGAGGTTTGCATGTTGCTTTGATGCTGGAAGCTATGCCACCAGTATGTTAAATACCAGAAGGTTTCATCCATGGCACACAGATTTCAGCTGAACCTCCAGATAAAAACACACTAGGAAAAATGAGAGACAGAATATTTCTGA
>NW_006408622.1:1936839-1939705 GCF_000296735.1 Chrysochloris asiatica
ATACAACAAGAAAGCAAAAGTTTATTAAGAAGACAAGAAAGAAGAAAAAGACCAAATTGGATGTTAGAAGAGACTCTGAAACTTGCTCTCAAGGGTACAAATGCTAAAGCAAAGGAAGACATGAGGAGATAAGACAATTGCAGAGAAATTTTCAAAGGGCAGCTCAAGAAGACAAAGTCAAATAAAATAATGAAATGTTCAAAACCTGGAGTTAGAAAACCAAAAGGTTAGTAACACTCTCAGCATTTCTCAAGCTGAAAGAACTGAAGAAAAAAATTAATGCCTCGACTTTCAATTTTGAAGGATTCTAGGAGCAAAATGGAGTCCTTGTGTGGTAGTGTAGGATAAGCACTGTATTAATAACCACTAGGTTGGCAGTTCAAATCCATCAACCGATCGTCAGAATCCTTTACAGGGTCACTATGTTGATGGCACTTAACAACAACATGGACAAAGTATCGAATGTTGCGGAAAGTATCAAAAGATGGAAGGGATACAGAGTCATTGTACCAAAAAGAAATGGCCAGCTACCTAGCCAACCAATTGGGAGAGATCCATATTTGTGCCCATTCCAAAGACAGGTGACTGAATGGATTGCTGAAATCATGGGAAACTATCATTAATATCACATGCAAGTAAAATTTTGCTAAAGCTAACTCAAAAACAATTGCAACAGTACATTGACAGGGAGCTGGATTTCAAAGAGGATGTTAAACTAGGGATATCATTGCTGATGTCAGAAGGTCCCTGGTTAAAATAAAAACATACCGGAAAGGTGTTTACCTGTGTTTTATTGCTATGCAAAGGCTTTTGACTGTGTGGATCATGACAAAACTATGGATAACATTTCAAAGAATGGATATTCCAGAACTGTGCTCATGAGGAACTTGTACATAGATCAAGAGGCAGTTGTTTGAATAGAGCAAGGAGGTACTGAATGTTTCAAATCGGGAAAGGTACGTGTCAGGGTTTTATATCCTTTCACATGACTTATTCAATCTGTAGGCTGAGCAAATGATCCAAGCGGCTAGATTATATGAAGAAAATCATGGCATTGGGATTGAAGGAAGGTTCATTAACAACCTGTGATACCTTGCTTTCTGGAAGGGAAGAGGACTTTAAATACTTACTGATAATGATCAAAGACTACAGCCTTTACAATGTAAAGAAAATAAAAATCTTTACCATTGAACAATAATATTGTCATGCTAAATGGAGAACAGATTGAAGTTGTCAAAGACATTATTTTGCTGGGATCTACAGTCACCCCTGTGGAAGCAGCAGAAATCAGATGACTCCTGGTGTGGTGCAATAGGACAACTATTTGACGGTTAACCACAAGGTCAGCGATTCAAACCACCAACTGCTCCTCGGAAACCCTGTATGGGGTCCCAATGATTCAGAACCAGTTTGACAGCACTTAGCCATAACAACTTTATTGTATTAGGCAAATCTGCTGTAGAAGACCCCAGGAGAAGCAGAGGTTGTGCAGGAGGGGTGCCGCTTCTGGGCTAGTTGTGGGCAGGGCATAAAGAATGAGGATTAAGGTTAAGACTATGGTTAGATCTAGGCTAGGATTAGTGTTTGGGGTAAGGGTTGGGCTAGGGTTAAGAAAAAATCAGGTTTATTTTTATTTTTCTTGTAAAAAAAATAATTATAGGGGGAAATTTTCAACAAATCAATAAACTAGGCAGACACACTACACAGAACCTCTGCAGCAAAGACCCTCTAGATCAAATGAAACAGATATAGATGATAATCCTGGAACCTTGGCCTTCAGAGGGAAGGATGGAGAAGTGGATTGAATACTGACTAGGAGAAGAATCTGAACAAAAGCAGAGAGAGAGGAGACACACTGGTAAACTGTTGACTGGTGTGACTTCGTGAGACTATCCTCAACTTTTGCAAGCAGCCTGAAAGCACAGCCATGCACCAGTCAGTGGCTGGCAATGGGAAAGGTCCAATTCTCACTTATGCCCAGCACTCTCCTGGTGACCAGAATGTTGGCCAGTCCTCACCTTCATCCACCCCCTTCAAAGTCCCTGCTCTGCCAGAGGTTGGAGCCTCACTGGTGTGAATATGGTGCCAAGTGCACCACCCCAGTGACTGGAGGGGCATTAACTTTACCTCATCAGACCAGTAGAACATTAGTGTCAGATCCCTGGCCACCCAAGACACAACAGGAACTCATTCCATAACCAATCTTCCTGCTTTCATCTGCCAACTGAACACTGAAGAGTTGTTTCTGAGCCAGGAGGAACTATTTCCAGAACAGGTGCTCTGATCATAGGCAACACCTAACTCACAGGAATCCCATCTACAGCTGGGTGCCTCACACTCTACATCCTGTCTCCTACCTTACCCCATGAGCTCCTTGCTGGCAGAAGGTGCCAAACCCTTACCAAGTTCCCTGACCTCTCAGTTTCTCATTGGGTCTGGCTCCTTCCCAGTTTTATGCTTTCATTGTTTTTTCAATCCTTTCTTTCTCTGCTTTCCTATTTCCGTTTCCTTTTCCCCCTTCCCTTCTTCATCGTTATTTTCACCCTTGAGCTTTTTTTTGCTATTCTTATATCTTTAGTCTTCTTCCCCTTCCTAGCTTTATTTATTGAGTTTTTTTCTTTCTTTTTATTTTTTCTTATTTATCTCTTCCCATATATTTTCCTTCCCTTTTTTTTCTCTTTTCAGTTATTTCCTTCTTTTTTTCTTGCTGCTGCCTATTGTTACTTTTCCTTATATTACTTCCTTTTTTGTTATTGTTTGTTTTTTTCTTTTATGTGGGATTTTTTTTCTTTGCTCCACCTTGCAGAAGACAGCAACTGTGCCCATAAAGCCCAGCAATACACATACTTCATGCAGCCCCACCCAC
>NW_006408622.1:1941170-1942442 GCF_000296735.1 Chrysochloris asiatica
AGGTGGCAGATTTAAAACTCTGAAAGAAAAAAAAGCTGGCAACAAGAATCATATACCCAGAAAAATTGTCCATCAAACATATTAGCAGAATTAGGACAATTTCAGGTGAACACAAATTAAGGAATTTGTAAAAACCAGACCAACTTTATAAAAAGCAGTAAAGGGAGTAACTTGAACAGAGAAGCAGAAAACAACCTCAGATTATCATACATAATAACACCATCCTGAAACTAACCCAAATGTAGAAGTATCAAAATTAAAAGAAACGTTGTTATTGTTGTTGTTGTGAAGTGCCAACAAATTGATTCTGACTAATAGTGACCCTGTATAGGGTTTCAAAGGAGTGGCTGGGGAGCTTGAATTTCCAAACTTGTGGCTCAAACTGACCTTGCAGTCCAGTACTACGTCAGGATTCCTACAAACCTTGGTTGTTGTTGCTGTTAAGTGCTGTCAAGTCAGTTCTGACTCACAGCAACCCTGTATAGGGTTTCTGAGGTACAGCTAATAAGTTTGAACTGCCAACCTTGTGGTTCAAACTGGCCTTATGTTCCAGTGTTTATCATACAGCACCACACCAGGACTCCTTCCATATAACCAAGTCATGAAAATGTGTTGGGAGCACAATGAGTTTGCTTCAATAAGGTCAGGAGTTTTAACCACTGCTCTGATTAGAATTTGGCATTCTTTTGCTGAATGTAAAACAGGAAACTTGACCCAGAAGGCTATTGGATCAGAGCAGGTGAAGAGGGGAGTGGTTCTCATGTCCTGTAGCCAGGTCTGGAAATCCACCATATAATCACTGACTTACAGATTTCAATAAGGAGAAAGCAATACACTCAGGTTTCCATTTAAAGTGATTTTGTAGCAGATATTAATTTGTCAGTGCCCAATATTAATTAACAACAACAACAATATTAATTAGAAAATGTCTGTCTTCTCACTTGAACTTGCTTACATGGTAATTCTTATATTGATCACAGACTGGTCACAAACCTAAAGACAGAAAATAGAGAGCCACAGATATCTTTATAATGATATCAAGTTATAATGAAGACAATTACAAAGTGAAGAGAAGGAAATAGTGACATTACAGAACTTTCCAATGTTGTGACATTACAGATACTTTCAGACTGAGGAATAATTTAATAAATTACAGGGTAATCTCAAAGAAAAAAAAACTAAAACAAAAAAACCTCCTCAAAATAAAAACAAGAGAAATCCCAAAGATATAGTAAACATGAAAGCAGCAGTTTAATCTTTTTTCTTCCATAA
>NW_006408622.1:1944557-1954364 GCF_000296735.1 Chrysochloris asiatica
TACTTCAGACATGTTATCCTGGAGAAGGATATCATGCTTAGTAAAGCAGAGGTTCCATGAAAAAGACGATTTGCAACAAGATGGATTGGACAGTGGTAGCAGCAATGCAGTCAAGCATAATAATAACTGTAAGGGTTTCTCAGAAACAGTTCATGTTTCATTCTGGTGAGCCTAAGATCACTATGAGTCAGAACTGACTTGATGGCACATTACAACAATAACAAAACAACAGCAAGAAAGAAAGTGACATGAAAGCCCACAAACAAAATGTACTCAGCACAGAAAATTATGTGGAATAAAGAAACTAGCAGCACCACAAAACAAAAACAAAAAACAAACCAGCAAAATGACAACAGTCAATTCATAGTTAGTAATAATTATACTGGATGTAAGTAAATTAAATACACCAACCAGTCAAGAGACAGAGTAGCTGAATGGATAAAAAATCAAGATACATTAATATGCTGCCTCCAAGAAACACATCTTGCACACAAAGACAAAAATAGACAAAAAAAATCAAAGTAACAGCAATCAAAACCAAGAAGGAATGGCAATATTAAACACTGATAAAACAGACTTTTAAGCAAAAACCAGCATAAGAGACAAAGAAGGACATTATATCATGATTAAAGGGTCAACTGAAAAAGAAGACATAACCATAATAAATATCTATGCATCCTGGCGTGACATTGTGCATTAAAGCACAGAAGTGCAAGGTCATTTTGAGCCAATAGATCAGCAGTTCAAACTCACCAGCTGCTGCTTAGAAACCCTATACAGGGTCATTATGAGGTGCAACCAATTTGATGGCACTTAACAACAACAATGAAAATATATAAATCAAACTCCAACAGAACTGAAAAAGTAAATTGAGAACTCTGCAGTAATATGAGATTTCCATATACCTCTTTCAACGAAGATCAGAACAGCCAGAAATAAACTCAACAAAACCGCAAAGAATGAAGCAACTTGACCTCATAGACATATATAGAGCACTCTACCCAACAACAGCACAATACACATTCTTTTCCAATGCACATGGGACATTCTCCAGATTAGACCATATGTTGAGCCACTAAGCAAGTCTCAATAAATTAAAAAACATTGAACTACTGCAAAGCATCTTCTGAGATCACAATGCTATAAAACTATAAATCAATAATCTGAAGACTAAGGTGGAAAAAATCAAGTATACAGAAATTGAATAACCCCTTTCTTAAAAACTGCTGGGTAATGGTGGTAGTTGTGGTTATGTGTTGTTGAATTGGTTCCGACTCATCATGACCCTGTATAGGGTTTCCAAGGTTGTATATCTTTATAGAGCAAAAAGCCTTATCTTTCTCCTATGGAACTGCTGGTAGTCTCAAACTGCTGAACTTAAGATTAGCAACCTGACTTGTAACCCCAGTGCTACCAGAGCTCCTTCACTGGGTAATAGAAAAAATAAAAAGTGAAATTAAAAATAAATAAATTCTTGAATCAAATGAGAATGAAAACACAACATACCAAAACCTTTGGGACACAGGAAAAGTAGTGCTAAGAGGGCAATTTATAGCAATAAAAGCACAGATTCAAAAAGAAGAAAGCCAAAATCAACACCTTACCCCAACACCCAACAATTAGAAAAAGAGCAGCAAAGTAAGCACACAATCACCAGAAGAGAAGAAATACTTAAGTGTAGAGCAGAAATCAATGAAATAGAAAAAACAATAGAAAGTATCAGCGACAATAGCAGCTGGTACTTTGAAAGGATTAATAAAATCAACAAACCACTGGCAAACTAACAAAGGAAAAGAAGGAGCGATGCAAATAACAAGAATAAGAAATGAAATAGGTGACATCACAACAGAACCAACAGAAACGAAAAGCATAGCAACAGCGTACTGTGAAGAACTGTACCACTTCAAATTGGAAGCCCTAGAAGAAATTGACAAATATCTAGAAATACACTACCTATCTACACTAACAGGATTAAAGCAGAAAATTTGAACAGACCCATAACAAAAAAAAAAAAAAAAAGAAAGAAATTGCTCAAACCATTTTAAAACTCCCAACAAAAGTAAGTCTGGGTTCAGGTGACTTTCCTGATGAATTCTACCAAACATTTAAAGAACACCTGACACAAATTCTGCTCAAACTATTGCAGAGTACTGAAAAGGATGGAAAGTTCATGAATTTCTTTAACATAACAAACATAAGCCTAATACCAAAACCAGGCAAAGACATCACTAAAAAAGAAAACTATAGACCAATATTCCTCATGAACATAGATACAATAATTCTCAACAAAATTCTATCCAATAGAATCAAAAAACATATTTTTAAAAATAATATGTACATCATGATCAAGTGGGATTCCTACCAAGTGGGGCACTACAGAATAATACACTGGACCACAGGGTTGGTATGAACTCCAAAGTTAGTGGTTCAAACCCACTAGTTGCTCCCTGGAAACCCTATACAGGGTCTTTATGAATCAGAACCAACTCAAAAAGCTCTTAACAACAACAAATGCAAGGGTGGTTCTATATTAGAAAAAAAATCAGTGTAATTCACAATATAAACATAAACAAAACAAAACAAAATCCCATGATCATATTGATTGATACAAAAAAGACACTTGATAAAATTCAACACCCTTTACTGATCAAAAACACTCAAGAAAATAGGAGTAGAAGGGAAATTCCTCTACATAAATAAAAGCATACATACAAAATCAACAGCCAACCTTACTCTCAATGGAGAGAAACTGAAAGCATTCTCCTTGTGAATGGGAACCAGACAAGGATGACTTTTATCAGCAAGAAAACCTTTCAGAAGTTTGCTATGAGTTGGAATTGACCTGACAGCACCTAACAACAACACCATTTCAATGTACTGCTGAAAGTCTTAGCCAGCAGCATAAGGGGGATGGGGCGGGGGGCTGAAAAAAGAAAATCAAAGGCATCTAAATTGGCAAAGAAGTAAAATTCTATATATATGCAAATATGATCCAATATATAGAAAATCCCAAAGATGCATCAAGAAAATGATTGGAACTCATTGAAAGATTCAGCAAAGTAGCAGGGTACAAAATCAACATACAAAAATCATTCAGCTTCTTCTCACTAACAAAGAGAGCTCTGAAAAGGATATCAGAAAACCAATACCATTGTTTGCTGTTGTTGTTAGGTGTCATCAAGTTGGTATCAACTCATAGCAATTTTATGCACAACACAAGGAAGCACTGGCCAGTCCTGTGCCAACCTCACAATCATTGCTACACTTGAACCTATTGCTGCTGCCACTGTGCCAATCCATGACATTGGGGGTCTTCTTTTTAACTGACCCTCCACTTTACCAAGCATGATGTACTTCTCCAGGGACTGGTCCCTCCTTGTAATAGATCTGAAGTATGAGAGACAAAGTCTGGTCATTCTGGCTTTTAAGAAGCATTTTGGCTGTACTTCTTCCAACACAGATTCGCTTGTATCCGTAAATATACTATCAAACATAACTGAAAACACACAAACAATGGAAGACAAACTAGATGACTGGGACCACCTAAAAAGTAGACACTTACATGAATAACAGTTTTCACCAAAAGAATACAAAGGGAACCCACAGACTGGGGGAAAAGTTTGGTTGTGACATATCAAACAATGGACAAGCCTTTAAAATTCATAGACCACTTCAACAACAAAATACAACTAATCCAATTTAAAAATAGGCAGAGCATATGCATAGACACTCCACCAAAGAATACATTCGGGCATGTGAATAAGCATATGAAGAAATTCGATCATATGTGGTTTGAACCACAGACCTTGCTGTTAGCCATCCAGTGTGTATCCTACAATGTCACACCAGGAAATTAGTCAATCACAAAAGGACAAATATTGTATGAGACTACAATTGCCAAAAATCAAGAAAGGGTTTTTGCAGAAAAGGAAATATGCTTTGGTGGTTATCAGAGGTGGGAGGGAAGGGAGAACAATTCACGGGCTAGAAGGTTGTTGTTGTTAAGTGCCATCAAGTTGGTTCCAACCCATAGCAACCCATATAGAGTTTACAACAAGCAAGTGGTGAGTTTGAACTGCTGACCTTGCAGTTCAAACCGACCTTGCAGTTGAGTGTTTATCTTACAGTGCCACACCAGCATTCCATAGACACATGTTAATTTGGGAAGGCAGTATACAGGAGGGAGACTGGCATAAAATGGCAGAAGCAGGGGAAGACACAGGAGAAGTATACGAGTTAAAGGCAGCAGAGGTAAATACTGTTATATAATAATCCTGCAATTATGGTTATCTAGAAGTCCTGATGTGGTTCTGGTGTATAAAGCATTGGACCACAGGTCAGTTTGAACCACAAGGTCGGTGGTTCAAACTCACCTTGTGGAACTTTATACAGGAACCAACTCCATGGCACTTAATAACAACAGCATGGGTAGATAAATGGATAGACATACAGGCTGAATATGTGTGGGAGGAAAAGTGGGAGTATACCCACACACATGTTGTTGACAGAGGATATTTTGACATGGGAATTTATTTTTACTGCAAATATATCCATGAATGTGTTGGTGTATACAGGAGGCAAAATTTCTTAAACATAATCAAACATCTTGATGGAATGTATACTGAGACCCAGAATTAAGTCCATGGTCTCAGAGCTGAGTCCCCTGGTCTCTGAGGACACATAGTTGATTGGCATAACAGTCCACAAAAGCAGTGTTCTATATTCTACCTTGATGTGCAGCAACTGGGGTCTTAAAAACCCATGAGTGTTGAAAGGACAAGCAGACCAGCCTGGAACCGTTAAAGGAAGAAAGATCAGCAGGAAAAATCCAAAACAAAACTTGCAGTCTGATTGGCTACTACAAGAAAAAGCAAGTTGTTTGCTGGGAAGCTATCAAGGCAAGCAATCAAGTCCCTTCAGGGAGCCCCTCACCCCACCCTTTAAGACTGAAACTCAAAGGGAACACATGAGCAGGCATGTAAGCTTGCTGGTGACCACATTGGTGTACTGGTGAGTGGAAGAGGGGAAAAGACAGATATGAAGAAATGGGCTGAGTTCAACTACATTCCATAGACTCCTATCGAACTGGAGATGAGAGAGAGAAGAGGAAGGGCTGACTGGTCTGAAGTGTGGTGAGATCAGGGTAGTCCTGAGGCTATGGAACAGGACAAGCCACAGAGGGCTAGAACTGAGAGTGAAGCATCCAGCTGATATGAAGTGAGGGGAAATGCACAAGAATGTGCAAACTTGTAGAAAGTACCCATTCAACCCAGCTTCGATGGCTTAATGATCAGAACCCAACTAGAGGAAGGTTATATATATATATGAAACTAGATGAACTTTTTAATAAAAGAAACACTTTGATGAACTTGACCTATACTTATGGATGTAGTAGCTCAAAATACCTATGAGAGAAAGAGTCTTCACATCAAGGATCAGTCCTATCCCCTCTGAATATAGGGTTGATAAGGACTGGCAATGTAGACATTGGCTACCTAAAATTGGGAAGCTATAAAGGCACAAAGCTTTCAAGAGGGAGTTTAGTTTCAGAGTGCAAGTGGGAAGGTAGAATTCCCACTGAATAGTATTTATCTTGTATAGATGGGTCTGGTGAAAAGATATTGGCATAAGATTCTTAAGATTCAGTAGTGAGTAATTGTTATCATGACTAATTGCAACTGTCACAACTGTGAAGGTAGAAGTTTTATAACAAAAAAAAAAATGGGGAATACAGTCCTTACAGTCCAGGAACAAAGAACCCTAGGACCATCAAGGATGAAGTGCACAAGTGGAATGTGGGACCCTATCCAGAGAAGCAGTGGCACCAGAGATGGAGGAAGAGCTGAAAGCATGGAGAAATAGAGCAGCTGAGGACTCTAGACTCAGGGAAAGAGATAGGCCGTGTGCTGGCCAGGAGGCAGTCTTGCAGAATGTGCCCTTTGGTTGTTTAAATGATTATATATTCCTGAGTGTTTTGTGTACATTCCCCCACCCTTCCCCAAAAATAACCCAGAGGGAATAGAAGCAAATACTGTTGAATGATAATGCACAGAGGAGATCGTAATCATGGCAATGAAATTATAAGTGTAAAAGTGATATTCTCCCATGTAAACTATCACTCAATTCACAATAAAAACTTAAAAAAAATAAATCAATAAAATTCTCACTGGATCCAAAACAAACAAACAAGCAAAAAAACATGAGTAACCATCTAAGGTGTAACTACTAGCCACAGCCACTCCCTGTCTGGAAGAAAGAAGAATGATGAAAATTGAACATGTCCAATTGACCATGAGAACATCAATCTCTACGATCCTGAAACCAGAAGAACTAGTGATAGTGGTGCCTGGTTACCACTACCAATTGCTCTGAAAGGGATCACGTTAGAAGGTCCTGGTTAGAGTGGGAGAAAATGTGAAACAAACTCAGAATCATAAAAAAAGACTAGGCAACTTCATGAAACCCCAAGATTCCACCCTTAAGGTTTGGAACTGAACTCACTTCCATGGCTCAATTTCAGTCAAGCAATAGATGGCACTGTAGAATCAACACTGAACTGCAAAACACAAGGTTGTCAGTTCAAACCCATCACTTCCACCTTTGAAACCCTATATAAGGTTGCTATGAGTTGGAACTGACTTGATAGCATTAAGCAACAATAGTTAGATCTTTAAGGAGAGCAACACTAGTATAGTACACACAGCATAGAATGGTTAACCATCAAAGGGGCAGAATTTGCCTAAGGACACAATTCATAAGGATTCAGAAAGAAGGCAGAATGGAAATAAGAAACACAGGGAAGGAGTGGAATTACATTGAGGGGATTGCAATTAATGAGATGCAATGAAGTGTGCGTGGTTTGTTGAGTATAAAATGTATGATTTGCTCTGTAAACCTCCACCCAATTCACAATAAAAAGTAAGAAAAAAAAAAAAGAGAGAGAGAAAGAAATAAGATCTTAAATCAATAGCCTAACTTCACAGCTTGAGCAACTAGAAAAAAAACAACCAACCAAACCCAAAGTAAGCAAAAAGAGGAAAATAATAATGATTAGAGTGTAAATGAGTGAAATAGAGAAATTGGCTCATTAGTTCAAGATCAACAAAATTAGCACAACTTTTTCTAGACTGAAGGAAAAAAAGAGAGAAGCCCCAAATAACTAAATAAAATCAAGAATGAAAGAGAGAAACGTACTATAGACCTTTTAGAAAGTAAAATAATTACAGAGTAATGTTGTAAACAATTGAATGCCAAAAAATTAGATGACTTATATGAAATACACCAATTTCTACAAAGATACAAACTACCTAAAATGACTAAAGAAAAGATGTAAACTCTGAATAGACCTCTAACTAGCAAAGAGATTCAACTAGTAATTAAAACTGTTCCTACAAAGAATAGTCCAGGACCAGATGGTTTCACTGGTAAATTCTACCAAATATTTAAAGAAGATTTACATGATTTCCTTTAAAATGTTTTCTAAAATAGAATATAAGGAAACGTTTCCCAGCTTATTCAATGAAGCCAGTATTACTCTGACATCAAAAGCAGACAAAGATATCACAAGGAAAAAAAAACTAAAGGTTAATATCCTTTATGAATATTGATGCAGAAATTCTCCACAAAATACTGACAAGGCAAATCCAGAAGCATATAAAAAGGATTATACTCCATGACCAAGTGGGATTTATCTCAGGAATGTTACATTTGGTTCAACATAGAAAAATCAGTCAATGTAATACACCATATTAATAAAATGAAGGTGAAAAAAGCCATATGATCATTTCAAAAACATAGAAAAAAAATTTGATAAAATTCAACATCTTTTCATGATTAAAAAAATCACACTCAATGAAACAGAAATGAGAAGGAAATGTCTCAACATGATAGCCACTTATGAAGCACACACAGCAAACTTTCATAATATTGAGGGGCCTCATGGAACAGTGGTTAAGCATTTGACTGCTAACCAAAAGTTCAGCAATTTGATCTCACCAGCTACTCTCTGCAAGAAAGATGTAGCAATCTTCTTCTTTAAAGATTACAGCCTATTGGGTTAAAATAGACTGTACAAAATTGGTTTGGGGTTAGGATTATACTTAAATGTTAAAGACAAAAACTTCCCCTTATTATCAGGAAAATAGAACGAGCCCCTGAATGGCTAATCAGGAGACTAATAGCTGAAATGTTGATGGTTCACATCCAATCACAGGACTTCAGATGACAGGATTAGCAATCTACTTCCAAGATCCTTACTCTGCACACATGGACTCACCCTGAGATGGAATCAACTCAACAGCAACAACCCACAATGAAAGTACAATCTCTACTAAATATTATACTAGAGGTTCTAACCAGGACAATTAGGTGAATAAAAATACATAGAAAGCATAAGATTAGAATGGAAGAAGAAAGTATTTTTATTTAGAGATGGCATGGCACTATATATAGAAAATCCTTAAAAACAAAATCCACAAGAAAAATATTAGCAATAATACATAAATGCATCAAAGTTACAGAATACAAGATTAAACCACAAGAAATCAATTGTATTTCTGTATATTAACAATTGTTTGTTTTTGTTTTAATGTGCCGTGGAGTCTGTTCCGACTCTTAGCGACCCTGTACAGGGTTTCTGAGGCTGTAAATCTTTACGGGAGCAGAATGCCTCATCTTTCTCCCACGGAACAGCTGGTAGTTTTGAACTTCTGACACTGAGATTCGTAGCCCGATTTGTAACCACTACACTACCAGTGAGTTATATAAAAAGATTAAAGAGACAATTCCCTTTACGATAGCATTAAAATTATAAAATTCCAAGAAATAACTAACCAAGGAGGTGCAAGACCTATAAACTAGAAATGACAAAATGTTGCTGAAAGAGAGACCTCTATAAATAGGAAGATACCCCATGTTCATGGATTGGAAGACTTCATACTTTCAAGATAGCAATACTTCTCAAGTTAATCTTCAGATACAATGCAAAACTCATCAAAATTCCAAATGCCTCTTTTGAAAATAGAAATTGGCAAGCTGATTCTAAATTTCATTTAAAAAAATATCTATCTGCACACCTCCATGGTGGTGACTAGGAGGGGCCTGAGCGAGCAGACACCCCCACCCACTCCTGGAGACATCTACGGTACACACACATTGCCTGTGTAGCAAGGTGACTGGACAGTTAGCCATAATTTTATTTTTGTTTCAATGTGGAGGTTTTTGTCTCTACTTTTATATTGTTTCTGCTTTTGGTCCTTTTGATCACACATTTTTGTGGAGATGGGAGCTTTTTCTCCCTACATTACCCAAGAAGAGACAGCAATCATGGCCATATAGCCAAGCTACAAGCATATCCCATAATATTCCACCATTGAGACAAAAGCCAATAACAGCTTCTAAGCATTACATACAGAAAAGGAAGCCTATCTCCTGACCATATCCACCAGGAGGCACCCAGTAAGTTTAATAACACAACAACAAACATTCATTTAAGCATTTAAAAACCTATATAACTACTGGAAATGACAAAAACAAAATCTCAAACACAAGAAATTATCACAAAACATGTCCAAAATCAGAAAAGAATAACTGAGACAAATGCGCTGGAGACAGACAAAGGCTCCGCAGAAGAGGAAGAGCAGGTTTTGGATTTTCCTGAGAAAGAATTCAGAAGAATGATATGGAAACAAATTCAAATGCTCTGAAAAGGGGTAGAGGAAAACAAGAAAGAAGTCCAGAAAGTACTACAAGAGCAATCAAACAAGATTGATACAGCAATGGAAACAATTCAAAACCTGCAAAAAGAGG
>NW_006408622.1:1964035-1965400 GCF_000296735.1 Chrysochloris asiatica
TCTCTTCTAAGAGTTGATTAAAATAAATTCTACAGCCAGAGTGTGGATAATTTTTTACTCATCTGCATAGAATAGGAGAAAATATTTGTAAATCATATATCTGATAAGATTCTAAAATCCGTAAACATATAAATAACTTAACAATTTGTTATTATTGTTGAGTAAGTTCCTACTCATGGCCACCTATTATAGGGCTCCTGAAGCTTTAAATCTTCACAGGAGCATAAAGTCTCATGTCTCTCCTATGAAATGACTGAAGGGCTTGAACCTCAGACCTTCCAGTTCACAGTCCAGTGGTTGTCGTATGAAACCACTGCACTCCTAATTTAACAACAGAAAGACAAATATCCCAATTTAAAAACTGTCAAAGGATTTAAAAAGACATTTCACCAAAGAAAATATACAATGGTCAATAAGTACATGAAAAGATGCTGAATATCATTAGTCATCAGGAAAATACAAATAAACCCATAATGAGATCTTGCTTCACACTGAATACCAGTTACCAGTTGCCATAGAGTTGACTCCAACTCGGCAATCAGAATAACATTGCACTCTATAAGATTTTCAAAGCCTGTGACTTTTCAGAAGGATATCAGCAGGCCTTTCCGTTTGAGTCACCTTTTAGTGGATTCAGACCACCAACTTTTTGGTTAGTTGTGAAGTACTTAGCTGATTGTACCAGTAAGACAGTTATAATAAAAAACAAACAATAGAAAATTGTGGCAAGGGTGTGAAGAAATTGGAGCCTTCTTGCATTGCTGATGGAAATATAAAATGTTGCTACTTCTATGGAAAACAATTTGGCAGTTCTTCAAAATCTTAAACACTGAAATAAAATATGACTCATCAATTCAACTCCTAGGTAAATACTCTAGAAATTTGAAAACACATATTCACAAAACCCCATATATTAATGTTCATAGCAGCAATATTCATAGGAGTCAGAAAGTAGAAACAAAGTAAATGTCTATCAATTGATGAATGGATAAGCAAAATGGTGTATATTTATTCAATGGGATATTTGACGTTTTTTTTTTAGTTGCCTCTGAGTCAATTCAAACTAACGGCAACCCCATTATGTGATCATAATGGAATACTATTTAGCAATAAAAAGGGTTGACATATTGATAACATACTACACATAAATGGCCTGTGAAAATGTTGTCTTATGTCAAATAAGTCAGTCAAAAATGGCCATAAATTGTATTATTCCATTTATATGAAATATCCATGATAGGTAAACCTATAGGGGCACTGTGAGAAATATTGCCAATACCCCAGATACTGCCTTGGTCCCTCTTGGTTACTGGCATGTCAGTACAAACCCCTAACTAGGACTTTACCCTGATGGGTCTCCAGAGG
>NW_006408622.1:1968130-1972095 GCF_000296735.1 Chrysochloris asiatica
CCTCAGTATTCTCCCTCCAGTATGTGGGTCCCATAAGTCAACATATTATAGAACTCACAAACCATGCACTTAAGTGGTTTATTTGGGAAGTGACAGGGACAACTCCAGATACAGTTCTTGATCAGGATAGCTTCTTCTTGCTCTCTGTTGTTGGTGCCTTACTGCTGCCAAGCTCTGCTGAGGAGATTTTGCTGTGAGTCACTATTATAAGTCTTAGCGCCATGGGTCAGTAAGCCCCACTGGGCTCTTGATGCCTATCTTCTCCCTGCCTCTTGCTTTTGTTGTGGCTGCAGCATTGTCTGTCATTGGCTTCAGTGTTACAGCTCCTTCCTCTCTCTACTTGTATCTCCCTTTAAGCCTAGCAGGATGACAAAACTGATCAATCCCATCTGTAGGGTCCCAGGCACCTTATTTGCACAGCTCCAGCCTAACAAGGATTTAATGAAATTTATTTGCATTTGCAACAAGCATTCCAATCCTCTTGGTGGACTACAAACACCTAATTTGCATAGTCTTGCCCAATCATTGAGTGGGAGTCACAAAGACTATAGCTATAAGGACCATAGTAAGTACTTCACTGCATAGCAAGAGGGAAGGGATGAAGGAAACAATGAAGGAAGGGAGAAAGGAATGGAAGGTAGGAATGAGAAAGAAAAGAAAGGTCATGAAGAAGGAATGAATGAATGAATGAAGAAAGAGAAGAAAAGAATGAGAGCGATGGAGACTGTTATGAGCTTCTATGTAGTGGTAAAATTATGGACTGAATTGTGTCCTTCCTCTCCCCACCACCAAAAAAAAAAATGTAATGAAGTCCTGGTTCCTGTACCTGTGAATGTGATGCTGTTTGGATATAAGGATTTTTGTGTGTTGTGTTAAAGAGGCCATACTAGAACAGATGGGTGAAAACTTCTGAGTTATAAAAAAAAAAAGGAGAATAGACATAGAAACACAGATGGAGAAAAGAGGGAGACAGACAAAGGAAACCAATGCATCCACAAGCCCAGGATTACTGATAGCTATTAGAAGGTAGAAGAGACAAGGAAGGACCCTGCCCCACATAGAGTCACAGCTTTAATTCAGACTTTAGCCACCAGAACTGTGAGAAAATATGAGGAGATGCTAAATAGTTTTGGGGGAAATTTCATTATCTTCCATTCCATTTTTCCAAGAACTTTTTGAAGTTCCCTCATATTTCTGTTTTCTAATGCTACCACTCCACAATTCATCTGTCATTCATTGTACTGTGGAGGCTTTTGTGTCACTGTGATTCTGGAAGGTATGCCACCAGTATTTTAAATACCAGCAGTGTTACCCATGGTGGACAGGTTTCGGCAGAGCTTCAAGACTAAGATAGACTAGGAAGAAGGAGACACAGACCACTTCTGAAAGATTTGCCACTGAAAACCTTATGAAGAACAGTGAAACACTGTCAGATATAGTGCTAGAAGATGAGCCCCTCAGGTTGGAAGGTACTTACAACTGGGAAAGAGATGCTTCCTCAAAGTAGAGTTGAACTTAATGATGTGAAAGCAAAGCTTTCAGAACCTTTATGTTCTTATGGAGCACAACTCAAAATGAGGAGAAACAGACACAAACATCCATTAATAATTGGAACATGGAATGTATGGAGTATAAATCTAAGAAAATTGGAAATTGTCAAAAATCAAATGATATCCTAGGCATTAGTGAGCTGAAATGGACTGGTATTGGCCACTCTGAATCCAACAATCATATATGGTTTACTATGCTGGGAATGACAAATTGAAAATCAATTGTGCCACGATCATCATCAAAAACAGCATCTCAAGATCTATCCTGAAGTACTATACTGTCTGAGATAGGATAATATCCATATGTCTACAAGAAAGACCAATTAATATGACCATTATTCAAATTTATGCACTAACCACTGAAGTCAATGAGAAGAAATTGAAGAATTTTACTAAATTCTTCAATCTGAAATTGATCAAATATGCAATCAAGGGATTGGAACATGAAAGTGGGAAACAGGAAGGATCAGTAGTTGGAAAATATGGCTTTGGTGATAGAAACGATACCAGAAATCGATAGAATTTTGCAAGCCTAATGACCTATACATTGTGAATACTTTTATTTCCCAACAAAATAAATGGCAACTATGCACATGAACCTCACCAGAGGTGATACACAGTAGTCAAATAGACTATATCTGTAGGAAGAAGCAATGGAGAAGCTCAATATCATCACCCCAAACAAGGCCAAAGATCGAATGTGGAACAAATCATCAATTGATCATATGTAAGTTCAGGTTAAAACTGAAGAAAATTAACACAAGTTCACAAAAGCCAAAATATGACCTTAAATATATCCCACCTGAATTTAGAATCATCTCAAGAAATTATTTTATGCATTAAATACTAATGACTGAAAAACAGAAGAGTTGTGGCATGATATCAAGAAGACAGTAAAGGGAGGTGGGGCTTGATGGCAGATGGGGACAAGTGCAGTGAGGATCTCTGTCAGCAATAACACAGAACACTGGGTGAAGCAGGTTCAGGTGATGGTTATGCTCTGAACCACATATAAATGAATATTTAGAAAGTTTGAAGGCTTATAGCCAGTGGAATTTGAAGCGGGAAGCAAGAAAAACAGTGCTTGCAGATCTGCCGGCCTCAGTGGCTCCCAGAGCAGTGAGACTGAGCGGGGAAAGGATCAGAGTCACAACGGACAGATGTCTAATGCCTGATCGATCCCCGGAGATAAAGGTATATTTATTATTATTATTATTATCTGTTCATTGGTCTCTTGCTGTCTGTTTACCTCCATTCTGGTGACAAGAGGGGGTGCCTGACCAAGAGGACACCTCACCCCCACCTGCGGAGGGTTCTACTATGCAAGCCCACAGATCTGCTCAAAAATTTAAGGGGACAGTTTCCACTTAAAACCAAAAGGCAGTGCAAAATGGCCACAGCCAACCCTGAACTGTTTATCACTAGGAAAAAGACCTGAATGGAGGTTGTGGAGTGGGAGAGACACAGACTAAAAAAGAAACAGGCCTAAAATTAAATTCTGATTTACATCATAATGACCAACAGTGGCATCTTGAAATTTCTCAAGCAACCTTGAAGACAAGAAGCTGAGGGAGGGAAATTAAAGTCATACTCATATTTGGCTACAGAATTCTTTTTCTCTCTCTCTCTTTTCTATGATTTTAGACTACAATATCCAATCTGTCTTTTCTGTTTTGTTTTTTGTCCCCTATTTACCTTTAGGGGGCTCTTTCTCTCCTTATGTTACTCAAGAAGAGACAGCAATTGTGGTCATATAGTCAAGCTATAATCACACACTATAAAATCCCACCACCCAGGCAAGAACCAATACTAGCTGCCATACATCAGTTAGGCAGTCAACACCTGCAATAGTTATTCTGAGTTGAGTAATAAGAAGAGTGAAAGGGAAGCCTATCTCCTGATCATATCTACCTGGAGGCAATCAGAAAGCATAATAAAATACCAAAACATACATTCATCTAATTATTAAGGTCACAGCCACCTACTGAATATGTCCAAGAAACAGATGACCATATCTTTCTTTTTGTTTCATATCCAGATACAAGATAAATTGACTGAGACAAATGATCTGGAGGTAGACCTAGACTTTATATTGGAAGGCGGGCACACTTTGGAAATGCCTGAGAAGGAATTCAGAAAATGATCATGAAATGTATCAAAACACTTTACAGAACAGTTGACAAAAATAAGGAATAAGTAAGGAAAGCACTACAGGAAGAATCAAATAAGACAGATACAGCAATGGAAACAATTCAAAATCTACAAAGAGAGTCCAAATGTTTAATAATAGAATATCAGAAACAGACAATACACTGAAAAGGCAAAGGAGGAGAACTGTAGAGATGGAAGCCAGAACTAGTGAGCTGGAAGACAAATATCTCAATATTACTAAGATAGAAGAGCAAACAGAAAAAA
>NW_006408622.1:1972825-1974868 GCF_000296735.1 Chrysochloris asiatica
TTTGTTCTGTTCTTGACTCTTCCATTTGTTGATTGAGTTCTGGGTGGTGCTGCCATGTATGTTAATCGTTGGTTGTTGTCTGTTCTTGTTGGTTCTCAGTCCACAGTGCTATAAAATTATAAATCAATGATAGGAAGAACAATAAAATAAAGTCAGATAAATGGAAACTGACTAACACCCTGCTGAAAACCAACTGGATAGTAGAAGAAATAAAATGTGAATTTACAAAGTTCCTAGAAACAAATGAGAATGAAACCACAACACACCATAAGCTTTAGGACACGGAAAAATCAGTGCTGAGAGGATAGTTTATTGCAATAAATGCACACATCCAAAAAGAAGAAAGAACCAGAATCAACACATTAACACAACATCTCCAACAACTAGAAACAGACCAGCAAAGTAAGCCTACAGTCAACAGAAGAAAGGAAATAATAAAGATTAGAGCAGAAATAAATGAGATAGAAAACAGAAAATCTATAGAAAGAACCAACAGGACAAGAAGGTAGTTCTTTGAAAGGATTAATAAAATCTACAAACCATTGATGCAAACCTAACAAAAGAAAAGAGGGAGAAGACACAAATAACATGCATAACAAACCACATGGGTGATGTCACAACAGAACCAATAAATAAATAAAAAGGATACTAATAGCACATTATGAAGAGCTGTACTCCAATAAATTTGAAAACCTAGACGAGATGGATACATTTTTACGAAAGCGTAATGCACCTAAACTTACACAGAGTGAAGTAGAAAACTTGAATAGACCTATAACAAAGGAAGAAATTGACCACGTCATCAAACCTGGTCTCCAACCAAAAAAAGTCCAGGTCCAGATGGCTTCACTGGTGAGTTTCACCAAACATTCAGGGAAGAGCTGTCACCAATTCTACTCAAAATATTCCAGAATATAGAAGAAGATGGAAAACTCCTTAATACATCTATGAAGCAAGCATAACCCTCACACCAAAATCAGGGAAGGACATCACTAAAAAAGAAAATTATAGACCAATATCCCTCATGAACAAAAATTCAAAAATTCTTGACAAAATCATAGCCAACAGAATTCAACAACACATCAAAAAAATAATACATCATGACCAAGTGAGATTCATACCAGGTATTCAAGGATGGTTCAACATTAGAAAAACAATCAATGTTATCCGCCATATAAATAATAAAAAGTAAAAGAACCACATGATCATATTGGTTGATGCAGAAATGGCATTTGAGAAAATTCAACATCTTTTCCTGATAAAAACAATCAACAAACTAGGAATTGAAGGGGAATTCCTCAGCATAATTAAGAGCATATATACAAAACCAACAGCTAAAATCACTCTCACTGGAGAGAAACTGAACACCTTCCCCTTGTGAACAGGTACCAGACAAGAATGCCCTTTATCACAACTTCTATTCAAATTGTTTTGGAAGTCTTAGCGAGAGCTATAGGGCAAGATAGGGAAATTAAAGGCATCCAAATTGGCAAAAAGGAAGTAAAAATCTCTCTATTTGCAGATGATATGATCCTATATGTAGAAAACCCCAAAGACTCAGGAAAAAAACTACTGGAAATCATTGGAAGATTCAGTAAAGTGATAGGGTACAAGATCAACATACAAAAATCAGTTGGATTCCTCTACACTAATAATGACAAGGCTGAAAAGGAAATTAGGAAAGCAATACCATTTACAATAGTCACCCAAAGGATGAAATATTTAGGAATAGATGAAACCAGAGAAACAAAGGACCTATTCAAAGAAAACTACAAAACACTTCTACAAGAAACCAAAAGAGATTTACAAAAATGGAAGAATATGTTCCTGTATAGGAAGATTTAACATTGTGAAAATGTCAATACTACCCAGAGCAATCTACACATATAATGCAATCCCAATCCAGATTCCAATGACATTCTTTAGAGAGCTGGAAAAAAATAATTACAAACTTTATATGTAAAGGAAAGAGACCCAGGATACGCAAAGAACTGCTTAAGAAGAAGAACAAAGTTGGAGGCCTCTCACTGGTTTCAAAATTTG
>NW_006408622.1:1975768-1976679 GCF_000296735.1 Chrysochloris asiatica
CTTACCAAACATGATATCCTTCTCCAGCGACTGGTCCCTCCTGGCAATATATCCGAAGTATGAGACGAAGTTTGGCCATCCTGGCCTCCAAGGAGCACTCTGGCTGCACTTCTTCCCAAACTGATCTATTGGTTCTTTTGGCAACCCATGGACTTTCAATATTCTTCTCCAACACCATAACTCAAAAGCATCAATTCTTCTATGGTCTTCTTTATTCACTGTCCAGCTATTGCATGCATATGAGGTTATTGAAAATACCATGGCTTGGATCAGGTGCACCTTAGTCCTCAAGCTGACATCTTTGCTCTTCAACACTTTCAAAAGGTCTTGCGCAGCAGATTTGCCTAATGCAGTACGTCATTTTAATTTCTTGACTGCTGCTTCTGTGAGTGTTGATAGTTGATCCAAGAAGAATGAAGTCCTTGACAACTTCAATATTTTCTCCATTGATAAGAATGTTGCTTATTGGTCCAGTGGTGAGGATTTTTGTTTTCTTTACACTGAGATGTAAGATGCAAATCAAAACAACAATGAGACATCATCTCACACTGCACTAACAGTAAAGTTCACAAATGAGAGGACAATAAATGCTGACGAGGATGTGGAGAGACTGGGAACCTCCTACATTGCTGGTGGGATTGCAAAATGGTCCAACCACTCTGGAAAACAGTATGGCGCTTCCACAGAAAGTTGGAAATATGATCCAGCAATTCCTCTACTTGATATATATATCCACAAGAAATATGAGCCATAACACAAGTAGATATATGCACACCAATGTTCATAGCAGCACTATTCACAACAGCAAAAAGATGGAGACAGCCTAAGTGCCCATCAATGGAAGAATGGATAAACAAACTGCATACACACAATGAAATATTATGCTATTTTGAAGAATAACAAGAAACCTG
>NW_006408622.1:1977689-1999003 GCF_000296735.1 Chrysochloris asiatica
GAAGGGCTGGTTGGTCCAAAGTGTGGTGAGACCTGGGGACACTTGTGCCTATGGACAAGGACATAGCCACAGAGGGCTAGAGCTGAGAGATAAGCATCCAGTTGATATGAAGGGAGGGGAGATACACAAGAATGCCCAAACTTACAGATAGTACCCATTTGACCTAGCCTCGATGGCTTGATAATCAGAACTCAACTAGAGGAAGATTAAAAAAGAAAACAATGTTTGATAAAGGAAACAAGTATAAATTGCTACAACTTGATGAACTTGACCTATACTCATGGTAGTAGCTTAAAATACCAAGTAGCTTAAAGTACCAACAGAGAGGGGAGGAGTCTTCACATCAAGTATCAATGCTATCCCCTCTGTATATAGGGGAGATAGGGATAGGCAACTTAGCCATTGGCTACCTAAAATGAGTGGGCAATAAAGGCACAGAGTGACTGGTTTACAAGGTTTCAAGAGGAAGTTTAGTTTAACAGTGTGCGGGGAAAGATAGAGTCCCCACTGAATCGTTTTCATCTTGTCTCGATGGGTCTGGTAAAAAGAGATGGGGATAAGATTCTTATGATTCAATAGTGAATAATTGTTATCATGACTAATTGTGACTATCATAACTGTAAAGGTAGAAGTTTTGTAACAAAAACAGGGGAGTAGTGTGGTAATGTCCTAAAAAATGGATTTTAATGCTCTCTACCTATTTGAGTTTGGCTTTTCTTAATTACAGCTCCCCCAGCCCCTCGTGGCAGTATTCTTCCTGGTCATTGCATATGCAGTTGTGCCGAGGAGGAAGCTGGTGAGAATGAGAGCAGACAGCAGCAGTTACCGTGTTTTTGCATGCAGAATCTCAAGACTGCAGATCGTCCTGATTCGATGTTTTCAATGGAGAGACAGTCCTAGCCTTCTCAGCGCTAATGAAGATGACTAGTGCTCTGTGCATCTTGATATATTGAGTTCTTCTTTCCACCATTCAATACTTTTGACACTGTTGGGTGTCTCATATCAGCCTACTAGTTCATGTACATTGAATGCTAACTAAACTGTGTTTCAGTTTTGTGTTGCAAGAACAAATGGAATAAACTTGAATTGTGCTACAAAAAAACTCACAAAACAGGGGAGTAGTTAATCTTACAGTCCAGAAACAGAGAACCCTAGGGCCATCAAGGGAGAGGAGCACAAGGAGAATGTGGGACCTTATCCAGAGAAGCAGTGACACCAGAGATGAGGCAGAGATGGGGACATGGAGTGGGGGAGCCACTGAGGACTCTAGATTCATGGAAAGAAAGAGACTGAGAGCTTCTGGCCAGGAGGCAAACTGGCAGAATGTGCCCTTTGGTGGTGCAAATTATTATATATGCCTGAGTGTTTAAAAAAAAAAAAAAAAAGAGCTAAAATGAATAGAGTGAAATACTGTTAACTGATGATACATGGAAGGGATTATATATAATCATTGTAATGAAACCAAGTATATGTTTTGTTGAATGTAAAACTGATGATCTGCCCTGTAAACTTTCAGTTAATTCATAACAAAAAGTTAAAGAAAAAAGAAGAAGAAGAAGAAAGCAAAGGCTCATTTAAAAGATTTGAAAGAAAGAAAGAAAAGACCAAAATAGAGGTCAGAAAACACTCTGAACACTCTGAAATTTGCTCTTAAATGTAGAGAAATGAGAAGAAGAAAAAAAAAAAAAAAGATAAGAGGAAGTAAAAGAACTGAACAGAAAATTCCAAAGGCTTGATCGATAAGATAAAGTAAAGTATTACAGTGAAATATGCAAAGACCTGGGGTCAGAAAACCAAAAGGGAAGAACGCACTCAGTATTTCTCAAGCTGACAGATCTTAAGAAAAAGTTCAATATTGACTTGCGGTACTGAAGGATTCTATGGGCAAAATATTGAATGATGCAGGAATCATCAAAAGAGGCACTGTACCATAAAGAATTGGTCAGTGCTTAAACATTTCAAGAGGTAGCATATGATCAAGAGCCCATGGTGCTAACAGAAAAGTTCAAACAGCATTGAAGGCATTGGCTAAGAACAAGGGCCCAGGAATTAGCAAAATCCAAATAGAAATATTTCAAAAGTCTGATGCAGCACTAGAGATGCTCACTTGACTACACCAAGAAATTTGGGAGAGAGTTACCTGGCCAAAATTGGAAGAGATCCATATTTGGGCCCATTCCAAAGAAAGGTGATCCAACCAAATATAAAAATCACTGTACAATATCATTAAAATTACATGCAAGTAAAATTTTGCTGAAATAATTCAAAAGGTTACAACAGTACATCAACATGAGCTGCCAGAAATGAAAACCATGTTCAGCAGGGACATGAAAATCAGGATATCATTGCTGACTTTAGGCAAATCATGATTGAAAGCAGAAAATACCAGAAAAATGTTTACTTGTGCTTTATTGATTATTCAATGGCATTTGACTGTGTGGCTCATAACAAAACATGGTTAATATTGTGAAGAGTGGGTATTCCATAACACTTAATTGTGCTCATGAGGAGTCTGGACATAGACCAAGAGGCAGTTATTAAAACATATCAAGGATATATTGAATGGTTTAAAATTTTTTAAAGGTATGTGCTAGCACTGAATCCTTTACCATATTCATTCAGTCTGTCTGCTGAACAAATAATCTGAGAAACTGGGATTATATGAAGAAAAACATAGCATCAGAATTGGAGGAAGACTCATTAACAACCTGAGATATGCAGATGATACAACCTTGATTGTTGGAAGCATTGTTGATGTTAAGTGCCATTAAGTTGGTTCCAACTCATAGCAACCCTGTATAGGGTTTCTGAGGAGTGGCTAGGGAGCTTGAACCTCCGACCTTGCAGTTCAAACCAACCTAGCAGTCCAATTCATTAACTCACAAGGCCACACCAGGACTCCTTGCTAGAAGCATGTTATGTGTCGTGGAGTCGGTTCCAACTCATAATACAGAGATGTACAACTGTCGCCATATTTACATTTTTTTTTTTTTAGGTTTTCTTTATTTGATTTTGCAAAATCAGGTGCCCAACTCAGCAGACACAGGCAGATGCCCATAATCTACTTTTAAACATTCTCGTCATCACAGTAAGAAATCTTGTACCCATTAACTGCCAGCTAGCCCTGGGCAACCACTAATCAACATCCTGTGCCTATGCACTTGCCTGTTCTGGACATTCTATATAAGTAGAATAATGCAATATATGGACTTTTATGACTATCTTCTTTCATGCATGTAGCATATTTGCAAGGTTCATCCATGTGGCAGCATGAATCAGTATTTCACTCCTTTTTTGATGAATAATAATCCATTGTATGACTGTATCACATTTTGTTTCTCCATTACTGCTTTAGTTTAGGAGTCCTAAATGGGTTAAGTGTTGGACTGCTAACCAAAAGTTGGTAGTTGTTAGGTGTCATCGAGTTGGCTCTGACTCATAGCGACCCCATGCACAATGGAATGAAACCCTGCCCAGTCCTACATCCTCCTCACAATTGTTATGCTTGAGCCCACTGCTGATGCCACTGTGCCAATCCATTCCGTTGGGACTCTTCCTCTTTTTCACTGATGCTCCACTCTACATAATGGCTTTCTCCAAGGACTGATCCCTCCTGAGAGTGTGTCCAAAGTATGAGAGATGAAGTGTCGCCATCCTGGCTTCTAAGGGACATTCTGGCTCTATTTCTTCCCACAGAGATTTGTTTGTTCTGGCAGTCCACGGTACTTTTAATATTCTTCTCTAATGCCATAATTCAAATGCATGAATTCTTTTATGGTCCTCCTTTTTCATTGTCCAACTTTCACATGCATATAAAGCTATTGAAAGTACCATGGCGTGGGTCAGGTGACCTTAGTCTTCAAACTGGTATCTTTGATCTTGAACACTTTAAAGAAGTCTTGTACAGCAGATTTGCCTAATGCAATACACCATTTGATTTCTTGACTGCTGCTTCCAAGAGTGTTGATGGTGGATCCACAAGGTAGGCAATTCTAAACCAACTTGCAGTTTTGTAGAAGAAAGAGATGGCTGTCTACTCCCATAAAGATTTATAGTTTGGGAGACCCTAAAGAACAATTCCACTAAGACTTACAGGGTCATTAGGACTCAAAATCAGCTGGATGGCAGAGCTTTGGTCTGCTTTGGTTTTGCTTTAGTCAAGTGCCAGTTCCAGCTTCTCCAATGATGTGTGCACACTAACTTCAGGACTGTCCTTTATTTGTTGTTTCAAATAAGACCTTTTATTTTTTTAAAGTAAGCATTTTCCTGAGCTCTGCATCCAATATCACATCCAAATATCTCACTTCAAAACATGTTGAGAGCTGAAGAGTCCCGGTCATAAATTTTAAAACTTGGGCTTATGACAGGCACTCTGATAGCCCACCCTTTAATTAAAGTCTTTCAATATACAGCCATTTCTCAAAGACAGGCTTTTAAAGGAAAACTCCTGCTTAACTGGTTGGAAACATGAACGAAAACCAAAACTAAACCATTGTACTTAAGTTATATCAACCCTCTAAAACAGAATAGAACTGCCCTACAAGATTTCCTAGGCTTCCATCTCTTTCTCCCAAAGAACTTCTGGGTGGATTTGAACTGCCAACCTTTTGATTAGCAGTCAAGCACTTAGCCACTGTGCCAACAGGGCTCCTGAAAGCATGAACAATGGGCTACAATTCCCTAAACTTCAAAGAGCCACAGATCAGAGAGAATGTGAGAGAAATAAATACACTCACACTGCAGTATAAGTTTTCTCCTTTGCATAAGCTATCAAAATTAAAAGAAGTCCACAGCTTGGACAAGGAGAAACAAATATTGTGCTCCAAACTGTCACACGTGGTTTATTTGCTAGTGTTGGAGTGGCATGGAAGGAAAGACAGCAGAGAAATGACAGGTTTGTATGCTAGGACAAGACTTGCCAGCTGATTAGTGACATGTCCAAACAAAGTCGTCTCAGTCAGGGCAGTCCGACTCATCACAGACTCGGTTTACTCTGACAGAGACTATGGGAAACACCACTGTCCCAGCAGGCCTCAGACTGTGTTAAAACCACCCCTCCCCTCACTGTCTCCAGAGAATGGGCTGTGTCTTAGTCAGTGACATATGTATAGGCCGTTTCTCCTTCACTGAACTCCTGAAGACAATAGAGAATCTGGGTTGGCAGTCATCTGCCATTTTGAAATATGAGACCTCATCTCTTTATTCCCACAATACACCTAGTAAGTAAGAACATCACAATGGTGCTTTTGACAACACAACCCCATTTTGGATGGAAAGAGTCACCCTGAGGTGTAGTTTGGCAACCAACTGAGCAAAAACTTCAGGATAAAGACCATTAAAACATCCATATTGGATTTGTTTTACATCTTGACTCTGCCAATGAATAGCTATATGACTTTGATGTTGGACTAAGGCTGACAGATAAAACAGAAGACACTCAATTAAATTCGAACTTCAGATAAAAACACTTTTCTATATTTATCTAAGAGGCATACTTATGCTAAAAAGTTATTCATTGTCTACCTGAAATTTAAATTTAACTAGGTATCTTGTACCATTTTCCATCAAGTAGATTCTGAGTCACAGCAGCCCCAGTTCATCACTGTGCTCCTTAGGGCTTTGCAGATTTAGATTCCCAGGTCTTTCTTCCAAGGTGCCTCTTTGTCGACTTGAACCACCAACGTTTTGGCTAGCAGCAGAATGCATTGGCTGTTCATCCTACTCAGGGACTCCAAAATCTGACTCTACCTTGGGCAAACGACTTTCCTCATTTCTTACTTACTTTCCAAGTGAGCAGCAATGCCTGTTTCAAAGGGGGATGATGATGGCCAAATGAGATTCCACGAAAGCAGTATTGAGTTCTTACACTGTTTACTGTAAGTGATTATTAAAATGACACATTGAGCTCTTAATTATTCATCTCCTTCCAGACTCCATTTATCTGCTTGGTTGTTGTTGTTAAGTACCATGGAGCAGTTCTGACTCATAGTGACCCTGCACAGGGTTTCTGAGGCTGTAAATCTTTACGGGAGCAGAAAGCCTCATCTTTCTCCAGTGAAACAGCTGGTAGTTTCGAACTGCTGACCTTGAGGTTAGCAGCCCGATTCATAACCACTATGCTACCAGAGCTCCTATTTCTAAATGGTAAACTTGCTATAAAGACACACGTCTCCCTCATGGTGGAACATACACTTCAGAAATCATGGGAGCCTCAGGGTCAGATGTAGAAAAGGGGTGAGTGCTTCGCCTTCATAATCACTTACCAATGACATTTTTCTTCCTCACATCACGGTCCACTTTTTGGCTGTTAAACATGGCTGTTACTTTCCTTTTTTGAACCAAAAGCTGTGAGTAAGGTCTAGCTGGCATATCATGAGTGTAACCTCTCTGCTTTTGAAAAGCTGGGGAGGAAAACATTGTCAACTTGAAATATCCATTCAGATGTCAAAATACGCACTGAGCTGCCTTGCATTCATGCACTCCACACTTTGGCCAAGGAGTCTCACTAACCACAGGTGGTGAAGACCCTGCACAAAACAGCTCTGGCTGCATTTGTATGCCGTGGGCTGCATCCAGCATGTCTAGCTGTGTATGTGCATCTATAATCTTTTATTATGTCATAATGCATTTTAGTGTGTGGATGGTTATTATCTTTTAGAGGCCCCCATTTAGATTTATGGAGCAAAAGAGAAAAGTTTTTTCAAAATGTAATCTAATTAATCTGAGTGCATTTGTATGCCTATTAAAATTCACCTGTCCAGGATTTTCCATTTATCTTGATTACTAGGGAGCAGCCACACTGAGAAAGGGGCTGCCTCTTCATTTAGTACAAAATGATGATTTATTATCCAGAGTGCTTTTAGTAATGACTTAGATCTAATGGACAGTTTGGTGTGACAAATCCTGCATGCATACTGTAAAATTAGACATGTTGTCCTTTCATGTAGAACACTTCCCAGCGCTGCCTGGCAGATGAGCTCCTGGACGGTGAACACAAAGGCCCCGCGCACTGTCTGGAGCTACTTCCAGGGGAACGGAGACCACCAGTTTCCTGAAAGAGTCAGCAGAGAGCCAACCCCCACCTCTGGTTAATGATCCTTGGGGCAGGGCCTCCACGGAGTTTTGGCCTCACTGGGCATGCCCCATGGGAGTTGCTCATTTGAATCCATCAACACCCTCTGCTTGGTCCCCTGTTCAGGGATCAAGCTGCTCACTGTATTAGCACAAGCAGCAGGTACTTGCACTAGGGCCTCCTCCCTATGTCAATGTGTGTTGTCATTGTTAGCTGTGGAACTGACCTCTGACTCATCGTGACCATGCACAATGGTCCTGTGCCATCCCCATGATTGGCTGCAGATTGGACCATTCTGATCCATAGTGTTTTCATTGGCTGATTTTCAGAAGTAGATCACCAGGCCTTTCTTCCTACTCCATCTAAGTCTAGAAGTTCCACTGAAACTTGCTCAGAATCTTAGCAACACACAAGCCTCCACTGATTGACGGTGGTAGCTGCAGATGAGGTGATTGGCCAGAGATCAAACCTGGTTCTTCTGTCAGAACTTTGTCACTGAATCACCACTACCTCATGGTACCCAGGGCAAAATAGAAACTTTTCTATTCAACACAGACCTACGGTGGCACTATTCAACCCCACCCCACAACTGCAGATCCTATGCCTGAAAACAAGACCCAGTCACAGGACTAAACAAATTTCCTGAGATAATCTTGAGTTAGGGCAAGATGGGAGTCATCAGACACCTGGGGACACTCCAGAAACAAAAGACCTGTAACCAAAAAACACACTATTGTCTACGGAGACCACCCAGAAAGCACTGCAAGTGTCTGCTTCAGCCTCCAGCCTGCAGACAGCGTGAGAATCCCAGGGGTCCTGTGGAATTGGTTTGGAATTCCTCTGGCAATGAGACCCTTCCCCTGATTGCTGCAGATTCCAGCCCCCTCACCCCCATGGGAAATGAGCACAGTTCCCTGCACTCCATTCTGTGGAATGGGCTTTTATCAAAGTTGAAGCCTCCTCCCAATACCAGAAGTACTAATGGGGATCACCAAAGAGGACCAAGCCCCCAATTTCCAAATCCAGTTGAATTTATTACAATTCCTACTTAGCCCTGAAATGCTTTGGTATAGACAGGGTTTCCTAAAGAGAAGTGAAATCTCCTATTGATGTCTGTGGTGCAATGAATTATTTAATAAGTCTCTTCTATTCATAGTCCCGGAGTCCTGACGTGGCGCTATGGGTTAATACGCTGGACTGCAAGGTTGTTTTGAACCACAAGGTCAGTGGTTCAAGCTCACCAGCCACTTCTCAGAAACACTATACAGGGTTGCTATGAGCTGGATTTGACTCAACAGCACTTAACAACAACAATCCACAGCCTTTGTGACACCTGCCAAATGATGTTTTTCTGATGGGTCTGGGTAGGAGAAGATGAGATAGTTGCTGATGGTATTATAAGAATCAATTATAAGCGATTGTTAACAGGATTGACTGTGACTGTAAAAACTTTGAACTCTAGTGGGTATAAAAGGAGCCATCTCAGAAGCTCAATGTGTCCTGGTGTGGCTGTGTAGGTTCATAGGCCAGTCTGAACCACAACTGACCTTGTGGTTCATCAGTCATCCCTCAGAAACCCTATACAAAGTCACTATGAGTCAGAACCGGCTGGGTAGCACTTAACAACCACATCTCAGAAGTAGGAAGGAGAATCTCATGACCATCTAGAAAGAAAAGTTAGGGGTGGACCACATCCTTTGGATGCTAAGAACCCCGCACATTGAAACTCCTGGAGCCAGGGCCAGCAAGCTGTGGGACCGGAGGAGTAGCCCAGAAGAGGCAGAGCAGCAGCAGCTGAACCCAGAGCCAGAATGCAATGAGCAAGAAGTGAAACTGACAGTCTTGGGTAGGAGGCTTACTTGTGCAGTGTGGTGCTGACCCACAGAGCTAGGACTTTGTGCTGAGGCTTACCGTGGAGTGGAGTGCTCTTTGACAATTATCAGCAATGCTAACAGAGTTTGCTAACATTGGCTGAGTAGGTCAGAGGCCAGATCAAGAGACTGAGGGCTAGGGAGAAGGCTGCCTTTAAGTGTGGCTGAGAAAAGCCTGTGCCGACCAATGAACTATATCCTGAACATTTCTGGTCTTGACTTGTTACCTGGTAAATTCCTTAATAGTTCCCATAATCGTGAACATGGTCCATAAATTCTGTGTGGCCATTGCAATGCATTTTCAAAGCTAGCAGAAAAGCAGAAAGTGCCTTGGTGTCCGATTTGGTAGAAACGATAGAAGGCTGGAGGCATGTCTGACCTCAGCTCTATAGGAATGACTTTGGGCTGATGCTGATACTGACTCTCCTTTCCTCTGGAGAAGAGGAGGTCAGATGTCTCCCCCCAAATCATTTTTAGAATGCCTGATATTAACTAAGGTTCTAAACATGATGTTGTTGTTGTTAATTGTCGTCAAGTCGATTCTGACCCATAGCGACCCTGCACAGGGTTTCCGAGGCTGTAAATCTTTATGGGAGCAGAAAGCCTCATCTTTCTCCAGCGGAGCAGCTGATAGTTTCAAACTGCTGGCCTTCAGGTTCGCAGCCTGATTCATAACCACTACGCTACTTTACGGGGGCAGAAAGCCTCATCTTTCTCCCGCGGAAACAGCTGGTAGTTTCGAACTGCTGACCATGAGGTTAGCAGCTCAACTTGTAACCACTTTGCTACCAGAGCCCCCAAACATGATAGCTGTAGGCAATCAAATGACAGAAATTAGCATGAACCATCCGAAGGAAAGATAGAAAGTTGATCCCTTTCCAAATCTCTTTCAGTTCTTCTGTTTGCATTAAGAAGAAACACTCATTTGGATACTCATAGTTTTTAGGACTTCTCTAGCACTTACCAGAAGACCCTGGCTGCTGCCAGTCAAAAACTGGGGGGTTTGCATCTACCCAGGGGGGGTTCCAAACAAAGACCTACTGGTGATCTACTTCTGGTGATCTACTTCTGAAAGGTCAGTCATTGAGACTCCTGTAGCGGAGAAATCTTCACACATGGCATCACCATAACTGAGAATCGGTTCCTTGGCAGCCTACCCACTCCCATCATGTCAAGTCCAACTCAAAGTGAGTCTATAAATCTTTACAGAAGCAGGCAGGCTCATCTCTCTCCCATAGAGTAGGTGGTGAGTTTGAACAGTTAACCTGGAGGTTAGCAGTCCAACACCTAAACCACAGAACCACTAGGACTCCTAGGCATTGACCAGCTTCCTTTCAAAGAAACAGAAAACAAGGGAGCATAAGGGAGCAGGCCTCAGAGCCTAGCAGCTTCCTAGACTGGCTCATCAATATTGTGTGTCCCTTGTCCTTACTTGGAAGGCCATCAGAAACGTGGCTGAGCACAGGCCCTGACACCCAGGAAATGCTGAACATTTATGAACATTAAATGAACAAATGAGTGGAGAATGGTCATGTCAGGCCCTTTTCCCTTTTCTGCAATGAAATAATGGTTTCTTTTACATTATCAAGACTTTTAAGTAGATAACTAAGTCATTTCAAGAAAGGACATTATGAAAAGAAATGTGTCCATAGTTAGGGATATGGTGGCTCCTGTAAGTGGAACATAGTGACTAAAGTGTGGGAAGTTTCCACCTGGGGAAAAGCATTGGTCTGACCCTGGACCCTCTCTTGGGAAATTTGATCAGAGTCAGAGAGCACTGATGAGGGATGGGAAAGGGGAGACCAGAGGGAGAAGGGCAAATCGTATCTGCTAGAGAGCCACACCACTGAGCTATTTCCAAGTAGAGGGAAAGGGGGCACTTCTATATAATCATAGTGACCACTGCAGAAAGTACACCTGGCCATGTTGCCATTTTCCCATCTTGTGATGGTTTTGTCACATTCCTCTGGAAAGATGGTGGAAGTTGCTGAGATCTGTGTCCCCAGAGCAGTCTCTGTGTGCTTCCAGGGGAGTCAGGCCAACAGAGTAACAGGCCACAGGGCCAGGGGGGTGGGCACATACAGGTGTCCCTCAGGTACCCACAGCTGTATCCATATATGCCTGCTGATAAACAAGAGGAACAGAAAAACTCAATCCATTTGCAGGAGCACATCAACCTGGGTGCCAGTTGGAGACGTCCCAGGAGGAGAAAGTGATAAGAATGTAAGTGAAACGTGCTGTTTGGGGGCTTGGCTTGCCTTTCCCTGGCCTGGCCTGCAGCCAAGCAACTCACAAAGGTGCCCAGGTCAGAAATGAGCAACCTGCCCAGCCCAGCCTCCCTTCCGACCCCAACCCCCAGCTCTCATCATCATAATGATCAAACATTTTCAACACCTGCTCTAGGCAATGTGCTGTGCTGATGTCTTGGGTCGTTAGGCTGTAATGAAAGAGACAAAACCTCTGACCTTGAGAGGATAGCAACAACATCTGCTATTCCTGGAAAGAAGAAGGGGAGAATGTATGGACCAGGCAACCAGGGAAGGGCATGCACGCAGGGCTTAACCACTGAGGTGGAGTGTGGGAAGAACAGCATGTTGCTTGTGCTTGCCAAGAAGCATCCCCACCAAGAGCCATAGCAGGTGTTAGGCATCCCCCAAAGCTTCAACAGATAATGGTGCAGTACCAAGCCCTGTGACAGACTGCCTACTGAGCTGTGGGTGCTACTGGGTGGAAAGTGTGTGTGTGTGTGTGTGTGTGTGTGTGTGTGTGTGAGGTGTTGTGTTTTCTTGTCTAACAGCATCACATGCCCTGTGTCTGTTCCTGTCTGTCCTTTCATAATTCTGGAATCCTAGAACTGGGAGGAAAGATTTCTGGGAAAGTCCACTGTAAAGTGGGAAGTACATCAGAGTAGTGCATAAACATTAGCAAATAAAACATTAGCAGACCACTGGCTACAGCCTTTGGTATGGATTGCATCTCAATGTAAAGGAAACAAAAATCCTCACCACTGGACCAATAAATAACAACCATATAAATGGAGAAAAGGCTGAAGCTGTCAAAGACTTCATTGTGCTTGGATCCACAATCAACACTCATGGAAGCAATAATCAAGAAATCAAACAATATAATGTATTAGGCCAATCTGTTGCACAAAACCTCTTTAAAGTGCTCAAGAGCAAAGATGTCAGTTTGTGGACCAAGGTGTGCCTGACCCAATTCAACTGCTTCATATGTATGTAAAAGCTGGGCATTGAATACGGCAAACCAGACCTTAGAAGAATTGATGCATTTGAATGATCGTATTGGAGAACAAAATTAAAAGTACCATGCATGGGTGGCCAGAAGAATAAATAAAATCTGTGTTGGAGGAAGTACAGCTATATGCTTCTTAAAAACCAGGATGACAAAACTTTATAGTCAGGAGGGACCAGTTCTTGGAGAAGGACATCATGCTCAGTAACATGAAAGGTCAGCAAAAAAGAAGGAAATCCCCAAGGAGATGGATTGGCACAGTGGCAGTAGCAATGGGCTCAAGTGTAACAGCAATTGTGAAGATGGCACGGAGCAGTATTTTGTTCGGTTGTTCATAGGGCCACTATGAATTAAAACCAACGTGACAGCACCTAACAACAACAACCACAAGCAAGGTGCAGGCCTCATGCCTGCAGAAGGATAACAGGCAAAAGAAAGAAGTGAAACTCGAGGAGGTATCTGTGGCGATGATCCCACATGATTTCCCAGGCTCACCCATTCCACCATGACCCATCATTTTGTTAAGGGTCAGGGCTCGTCCATTTAGAACTCACCAGTCCACTAAGACAGCAATGTTGACACTGTTCTGATTCATGGTGGCCTTGTGTTGAACAGAACAGAATGTATCCCAGGCCTGCATCGATGTATGATTCCACTGTTGTGGCCGTTTGTCAATCCATCTCACTGAGCAGGCCCCCTGTTGTCACTGACTCTCTTCTTTACCACCGTGGTGTCCTCTGATGTTAGGCTTACCATCCTCATTTCTATGAAGAATTCTGGTTGTAGTTCTCTTCTAAGAATGAGTTATTCGTGGTCCAACCTCAACAGTATGACGCGTCCTCAGAAGGTTGGAAATAGAAATACCTTATAATCCAGCAATTCCTCTTCTTGGTATTTACCCACAAGAAATACGAACCATAACACGAGTAGATATATGCATACCAATGTTCATAGCAGCACTATTTACAATACCAAAAAGCAATAGCTTAAGTGCCCATCAATGGATAAACAAACTGTGGTACATACAAACAATGGAATATTATGCTACCTTGAAGAATAACAAGGAAGCTGCAAGCCACCACATAACATGGATGAACCTTGAGGACATTATGTTGAGTGAAATTAGTCAGTCACAAAAGTAGAAATACTGCATAGGACCACTATTGTAAAAGATTAAGGAAAAGAACCCATACTAAAGGGGGGGATTCTTTGCTGGTTAACAAGATGTGGGGGTGGGATGAGGGGAAGGAGGGGAAGGTGGAGCACAGGGTAGGGAATAGACACAGGATAGCTTCGGTGCTGGGGAAGGGGGGTGCAATACACAATAAGGGAGAGGGGAATGGAATAAGGCAGATGGGAGAAATTAGGCAGGTTTGTATGGGCTAATTGGGACAGAGGTAAATAATGATGTATGCTCAACCTTGGAAAAACAGGGCTCTGGGATACAGGGATTGAGGCATGGTTTGAATGTGTAAAAGGGGGAAATAATGTTAAGATGCTTGGCTGTCTTTTTTATCTTGTTTTCCCTTGTATATCATTGTAAAATAGACACTTGAGGGGGAGAGAAAGGAATAGCCAGAAACATCACCATAGAAAGCTTGTAAGTCCGTCTTTTGCCTATAACTGATTGGAATATCTAAAATGAGGCTACAACATGCTTCCTACGGAGCCTCTGCACTGCATAAGACCACAGGTGGAATCCTGATCCCCATCCAGAATCTTCTGAGGCAGTTCAAGCTCACCAGCCGCTCCTCATAAACCCTATACAGGATCGCTATGTATCAGAACCAACTGGAGGGCACTTAACAACAACAATTATAAATAATTTATTTTAAAAACATTTAACCTTTAGTCAGACTGGTTATTTGACCTTGGTTGTTGTTGGTTGTTAAGTACCGTGGAGTTGGTTCCGACTCATAGTGACCCTGTACAGGGTTTCCGAGGGAGCAGAACGCCTCATCTTTCTCCCATGGAACCATTGATAGTTTCAAACTGCTGACCTTGAGGTTGGCAGCCCGACTCATAACTACTACACTACCAGAGCTCCTTTATTTGACCTTAGAAGACCAATTAAGATCAATGTTTAGGCAAAAGACAAACATGAAATTGAGAGGAAATATTTCACAAACTCAGAAATCATAGACATTCATCACCATTCAACTAAAGTTAGACTGTTTGTACCTGTGTCTTTAAGAGTCGACTAATCCTGGATCCCTGGCATAAAATCCAAACATACTAGCAGAAATTCAGTATGTTTTCTGTCCTGTTAAGCATAGACAGATAGCCTGGGTTAAAACAGTACATTTCAATTATTTTCAAAAACTGAATATAAGGCCTGATGTGGAGTCTTTTTGTTTTTTGTTTTTTTTTTAGTTTTTATTGTAAATTGAGTGATAGTTTACATGGGAGAATATCAGCTCTACAATAATCCTATCGCAATTCATTTCATTGCAACAATTACAATCCCCTCCATGCATCATCAAACAACCAAAGCCTGCCCCCCGCCACCCCAGCCATCAGCACACAGCCCTTTTCCCTCCCTGAGTCCAGAGTCCCCAGCCCCTCCATCTCTCCACGTTATCAACTTTAGTGTCACTGCTTCTCTAGAATGTGTTCCACACTCTGCTCTTCTCCCTTGATGGTCCCAGAGTCCTCCACTCCTGGACTGCAAAATCCCCTCCTTTTGTTTCTTCTACCTTTACGTTTCCAATGCTCACAGTCAGTCCTGATAGCAATTATTCACTATTGAACCACAAGAGTACTATCCCCATCTCCTTTCATCAACCCCATCCAGACAGGTTGGAAACCATTTGGTGGAGATGCTACTTTCCCCCACACCGTCTAGAACTAGACTCTTTCTTGAAAGTTTGTAAGCCAGTCACTTCTTGTCTTTGTAGACACCCCATTTTGGGTAGCCAGTGTCCAAGTTGTCCATCCCTGTCAACCCTGTGTACCGAGGGGGTGGGAATGATCCTTGCTGTAAAGATTCATTCCCTCTTTTGAGCTACTACATCCATGAGTTCAAGTTCATTAAGCATCAGATTACTCTTTTTTTTTCCTCTTCTATCTTCCTCTAGTCAAGTTTTGATCATCCAGTCATTGAAAGCCAGGTCAAGTGGGTACTATCTGCATATGTGGGTGTTCTTGTGCATTTCTCCTCACTTTATATCAGCTAAATGCTTCACTCTATGCTCTAGTCCTCTGTGGCTATGTCCCTGTCTCTGGGCCCAGGAATCCCCAGGTCTTGCCATACTGCTGGCCAGCCAGGTCTCCACCCAGTTTCAAAGGAGTTTATTGAACATGGTAAGACTTAGCTCACAACTTCATTGCTGTTTTTTCCCCCACTTCCCCTTATTGGTGGACCAACGTGGTCACCAGCAAGACCACATGCCTGCTCTTGTATTCCCCTTGAGTCTCAGTCTTGGAAGGGGGTTTGCCCTGAGGGGACCCAACCACTTGTTTTGATGGCTCCCAAGTGAACAACTTGCTTGTTCTTGGAGTAGTCAGACTGCTGTTATTTTATTTTTTATTTTTTCCTGCTGGTCTTTCTTTCAAGAAGTATCTTCTGTTCTTCTAACCACTCTAGGCTGGTCCACTTGTCCCTTCAAATGGAAATTTCCTACCTCAGAAGATTCTGGCTGGGGATCAGGATTCCACCTATGGTCTTATGCAATGCAGAGGCTCCACAGGAAGCCTCCTTCACTGGGCAAGTTGTAGACCCATTTTAGGTATTCCAATCAGTTACAGAAAGCTGACTTATAAGCTTTCTATGGTGATGTTTCTGGTTATTCCTTTCTCTCCCCCTCAAGTGTCTATTTTACAAAGATATGGTAGGGAAACTAAGATTAAAAAGACAGCCAAGCATCTTAACATTATTTCCCCTCTTTTACTCATTCAAACTATGCCTCAATCCCTATCTCCCAGAGCCCTGTTGTTCCAAGGTTGAGCATACATCATTATTTACCTCTGTCCCACTTAGCCCATGCAAACCTGCTTAACTGTTCTCCCATCCACCTTGTTCTTCCATTCCTCTCCCCCTTCTTGTGTACTCCACACACCCCCAGCACCCAAAGTATCCTGTGTCTATTCCCTATGATGTTGAGTCTTAAGCAATTATTCTCCCTACTTTTTTTTTTTAGCTTAGTCTTGAACTGAAACTTGAGCAGAGACACAACATAGCCCAACCCTGTTAATATTTTTCTGACCTTATAAAAAAGTCGAGGGTTCCTTAATGCCTTTGTACACTGCTTCTATCAAAGCCCTGTACTTTGATAGGGACTGTAAGGCCACCTTCTTCAAAATCATGAACCTGTTTAAGCGAGTATCCACCTTCACCATCCTGTCTCCAGCCTCCAGAGAGATGACAGTAGGATGAATGCAAACTGTGCCAAGGGAAGGTCTTGGGAAAGTCAAATGCCATCATTATGAATTCCCTGCTGTCAACCTGGGATGGAAGCCACTGGTACACCAATGGTAAAGGCTCCACTCCAAGTAAATAAACGCATGTCCTTTGGGCAGATGTCATGCCAGCTCCAACTGATAACTGATGGTCCCTCACTGTGGTGGCGGGCACAGCGTAGGGAGACGAGGCAACGCTGGCAGCACAGTCTTCCACCTCAATGCAACAAGCAGTCTGGAACCTTGGCTACATTTTTTAAATCCATCTCTTTGAACCAACGCCGACAGCTTAATGAAGCAATATTTATGGAACTGATACCACTGGGGAGACGGCTGCTCCTTTTCTCCATCTTCTATTTTTAATATTTGATCTGGCAAACGTATTATTAAAGGAATATTTCAAATCTGATTACTCTTCTGTTTGACTGTGTGTGTTATTCATGCACGCTGGGTGCCAGGGGAAATTATACTGACTGGTTTGGGAGCTTTATGATGTCATTCTTTCAAACGGTCCTTTGCTCCGAGTATAATTACCATTCACATGTTAGGCTCTAGGCTCTCCAGCAGATGCTGGACACTGTGCTTCATTGCACTGGGCCCCTCATTTCTTCCTGATCTCACTCTAGGCCCACCCTAGACTCTCATCCTGAGGACCAGTAAGTTCCTATCCAAGAATTGGTCCCTCTAGATATCTGCAAATTTGTTTTTTGTTACATTTTGTTTAATCACCAGTTGCTTACTGAGCTGCAATATTCCTCATCTACTACCCATTTGTCAGTTTTTTGTACTACAGTGACTTAGATATTGCCATGTTGCTGGAAGCTAAGCCACCGATATTTCCAATACCAGCAAGGTCACCCATGGTGGATTCATTTCAGCAGAGCTTCCAGACTAAGACGGTGTCGGGAGAAAGACCTAGTGATCTACTTCAAAAAAATCAGCCCATGAAAACCCTGTGGATTACAACAAAATATTGTCTGATTTAATGATGGGAGATAAACTCCCTAGATTGTCAGATGCTCAAAGTACACATTGACAGCAACAATGGACTCAAGGAGGCCAATGTTTGTGTAGATGGTACAAGAATGGACAACGTTTTGTTCTAGAGTCCCCATGAGTTGGAATAAACTTGATGGCAGATAACAAAAGAAAACCCACAGTTTTCCTCACAAAATACAGACAGAAAAGTGAACAGAAACAGAGCATGCTCTGGTGTGACTTCTCCTTGGGTAGGAACCTTTAGTTCAGCCATAGCATAGCATTTGTCACTCTGAGACTACAGTTCTCCTACCTCTCTGTGTTTCCCTTTGTAAGAGTTAGCTCTACATTGAATGTCTTGAACCCCCAGATAAATCCACCTCTACCTCAAGGTGTGCAAATGGCAGAGGGAACCTTTGAGTCACTAAGCAAGGGAGAGTATCAATGCAAGTGTGGCAGCATATGGCAAAACCACGCCAACCTGGACCTCCTCATCAGAAGGCAGACTTTGGCCACAATTTCACTGAAACTGTGATGTGGGTGACAATCTCTCATCAAAGGGTTTGGCAGCTTGTCATCAAGGCTGAGGAGGATGGGCATAAAGGAGTTCTGGCCCTGACTTTGTGTGTCTGAGGCTTTACTCTGAAAACTGGGCACCTTGGGTTCCTACTCACACAACTACTGAGCACCTTCTGAGTTTGGAGGGCCCTCCGCAAAGGCAGCACTACCTTCAGGCAGTTCACCTGGCCCTGAGGTCCCCTAAGACACATGGGTATAAGTATCAAATTCTGCTCATGCTGACCCCTGAAGAGTGTGGCAAGTCTCCCCCAAATGTCAGTCATCATGGTCTTATGCCACCTGTGGTGGGCTAACCTGTTCTGTAAAGGACCAAATAGTAAATACAATAAAACTTCTGTACAGCGGAACCTGCCAGAGAAGGAATCTCAAATATTTCCCACTAAGGCTCCTAATGGCTTTCTGCTCCTGCAAAGATATACTGACCCTTGAAGCCTATATAGCTGGGGTGGGGAACGTCTGACCCACAGACTGTATAAAGTCCACAAAATCATTTGGTATGTCCCTGCCAAGGGAGCTGCAGTTCCAGGTATCACATTAGAGGTGAGTTGATTAAATATTTGACCAAATATGGCAGGGTAATTTTTAAGTTGATAAATTCATGTGATCCATGAATGACGTTATAAATCTTGGCAAAACAGAGGTTCCCAACCACTGCTGTACACAGTCAATATGAGTCAGAACCAACTCAACAGAACTTAACAATAACAATCATAGTGAGAGAAAAGTGGTGATACGGAACCATATCAAAGTCAGAAAACTTGCAAGACCCAGAAAACAAGACACCCGTCAAGTTTCAGCTCTTACGGGTTTCACGGTTTTAGTCTTTGTGGATCATACCGTCTCCATCACAACTACTCAACTGCTCTGTGGTAGCACCAAGACAGTCACAGATAATACCTAAATGAGTGTGGCTGTGTTCCAGTAAAATTTAATTTTAAAAAAAAGGAAACAAGCAGTTTTGGCCCATGGGACTTGATTCAGGCTCTCCTGTTTTAGATTTTCCTTAAATTATTGTCATCGTTAGGTGCTGTCTAGTTGATTCTAGCTCATAGCCACCACATGCGACAGCATCGAATGGCCCCAGGAGCTTTTCTTGGTTTAATCTTTACAGAAGCAGATCGCCAGGCCTTTGTCCCACAGAGAGCTGGGTGGGTTTGAACCACTAAGCTTTTAGTTACTAGCTGAGTATTCTTCTACTGTTGTGAAGTGTCACCAAGTCAATTCCAACTCATAGCAACCCTGTATATGGTTTCCAATGAGTGACTGGTGGGTTTGAACCTCCAACCTTGCAGTTCAAACTGACCTTGCAGTCCAGTGCATTATCCTGCAGCACCACACCAGGACTCTTATTTCAGTGTAACGCCATGTCAGAAGTAAAAATAATAATAATAATAATAATTAATAATAATCAAAACTCTTGTAAGGAGAAAAAATGATGATTTTATTGTTGGGTTTCATCACAGTCAAAGTTAGGGTAACACTTGGTAAAATACCTGGGACTCCAAAGTCCAAAAAAAGGAGAGAGAGTTTTTTACAGGAGGGCTGGAAGTCACATATGAGTCACAAGTAAATCTTTCATAATGTAGTAGACTTTTTCTGAGTCACAATTTTATATAAACATCCTTTGGAGAAACAATTTCATCATTCACTTCCAGACTATTCTTATTACTTGTTTAACCATAAATTATATCTTTGTCTCCAAGTATTCTCTCTGAGAACAAAACAGTTTGATCATAGTCTTCAGTAAGCATAAATACACATGTGCCAGTTATTTAGTCATGCCAGGACCTCAGAATTAAGGTGCTGTTTCACAGTCACCAGGCTTCCTTTGCCTTATATTGTTGTTGTTAACTGACATGAAGTCAGTTCTGACTCATAGAGATAGATGCTCTAGAGGGTTTCCAAGGCTGAAAATCTTTGCAGAAACATGAAGTCTCATCTTTATTCTGTGGAGTGGCTCCTGGCTTTGAACCACATACCTTATGGTTCACAGTTCAGTGCTTATCCTACAGAGCCATCATGGTCTCCTCCCCTTATATTGTTGTTGTTGTTGTTAAGTACCATCGAGTTGGTCCCAACCCATCATGACCCTGCATAAGGTTTCTGAGGAGCAGCTAAGGAGCTGGTGTGGCCCGTAGCCGTCTGAGCCTACAGAGCCACAGTAGGAATCCTTATATTAGGGTCATTTTGAAAAAGAAATGTGGCTTCATCTTAAACAGTTCATTCCCATAAAAGTAGAGACTTCATTTGTAAGTTATATATGAGGGTTGTTGTTGTTGTGTGCCGTCGAGTCGGTTACGACCCATAAGGACCCTGTATAGGGTTTCCGAGGGTGTAAATCTTTACGGGATTAGAAAGCCTCATCTTTCTCCCGCAGAGCAGCAGCTGGTAGTTTCGAACCGCTGACCTTAAGGTTCGCAGCCCGATTCGTAACCACTACGCTACCAGAGCTCCATATATGAGGGTAAGTAAAAAAAATATATATATATTGCTACTAGTTGATACATGCACAGGTTTATTGTAAACATTTGTTTAAACCTGTAAATACATTCAGTGGGTGACTGCAGCCAAGTGGTCTGGCAATACAGCTTGTCTTAGTCTTGTTAGCATGCCTTCCAAAAAAAGGTCCAGTCAAAACAGGGGCTGCCAAGGGGATCTGCTGGGCCAGTTACATTCAAGGCAGCAAAGGTTATGGTGACTGTTTGGGGGACTCCAAAGGAGGAATTTTGATCAATTTTCTAGAAGAACAGAGAACAATCACAGGGACTTTTTAGGGAAATGGAAAACTGCATTGGTGAGACACAGTCCAGGAAATTAATGCCAAGGATTTTTTTCCATCATGATAATGCACTTACTCATTCTTCCAGGGTAGCAGGAGCTATCCTGTGAAAACTTCATCAAAAAAAAATCTTACCACATCCACCATACAGCCATTATCTTGCCCCCTCAGACTTCGTTTTGTTCCTCAAACTCAAAGAAGATTTAAAAGAAAAGCATACCCTATTTAATATCTTATAGCAGATATGCAGTCTCGGGGCAATGACGTAGAATAAGCACTAGACTGCAAGGTCCATTTGAACTGCAAGATCAGTGCTTCAAACTAACCAGCTGCTCCTTGGAAACCCTATACAGGGTCACTATGAGTCAGAAGTACCACTTGTCTG
>NW_006408622.1:1999468-2011094 GCF_000296735.1 Chrysochloris asiatica
CAGTCCCTGGAGAAGGAGATCATGTTTGGTAAAATGGAAAATGGGAGAAAAAGAGGAAGACCTCCAACAAGACGGATTGGCACCATGACAGCAGAGGGAGACTCAAAGGTAACAACCACTGTGAGGCTAGTGCAGGACCAGGTAGCATTTCAGTCAGTAACAACTCCACAGCACTTAACAACAACAAAGTGCCAAATGACAATATTACATGATTGCCAAACCACTGAATATCATGACCCAACAAAACCAGCACCACAATCAGAGTTACTGTCACCGCCCACCTTCTCGGTGTTTCTTACCTCGAGGTGTTCATCATTAATGCACAAAATAGTTGGACAGTAAAACTTTCACTGTCGTCGTCATTGGGAAACATCAAGGAGATAGTTGATAAGTGAGAAGGAGGTTTAAAGAAAAGCCAGGTTGGAAACATGCAGGGCAACTTCAGACCAGGTGGTCAAGCCGGGCCTCTCTGAGGAGGTGATATTGGGTCAAGATGTGAAAATGAGGACGAGTGAGTCAGCAGGAAGAAAGAGGAAAATGAAGAAGAGGAAGCAGCGGGCGTAAAAGAAACGAGGTGGGTGGGGCTCTCTTCAAGACACAAGAAGCGCCCGCAGAGCAGAAGCGTGGTGAGAAGGACGGAGAATTGAAGGCTCCACAGGAAACAACAGGGAGTCCGAGTCTGGGTGCCAGGATCCTCACAGTCCAACCACTTCTCTTCCCCATTGTTGTTAGGTGCCAACCCCAAAAAAGTGGTTCCGCAGCTTCTATCCTCCTTCTTATGTAATTGCCAGAGGTTGCTTTCGATCTTCAGAATCAAAGGAAGATGGTGTGAAATTACCAAACATCAAGCATAGGCTAGCTGGATACGTTCCCCCACTCAACAACACATACAGCCTTGCCTAATGAAATCTTCAGCCACGATTCGATTGACAGCTCCTTTGGCAGAAAGTCTGACTTAACACAGAGTTACTTACTACCAAGTGCAATTTCCACAGATTTGCAGTGCCATGGATAATTTTGATTTCCCAACAGCTGTCATTAAGCAGAAATTAAATGCAAAATGAACAATACACCCAAACCAGATGTTCTTGGAAATCCGATTAATTCCAAAGAGTTTGGGAAGGCTGGGAAGCTGGCTTCTCAGCACATTTGTGAGTGGAGCTGTTTTTAGGTTCCCTGGGTGTATTGGTATGCAGCATTAGTGCACTTCCTATCATTCGCTCAGCACTAACCCACAAAGCCAAATGCTGCATAAAGAACGCCTGCAGACTGCCTCCTCAAAAGTCAGTGGAGGCCTCCTGCAAACATTTCCAATCATTTATCCTAGAGCAGCACCTGACAGATAAGCAGAAAGCAGTTCACCTGGAGCGGGCCTCTCTGGTGAGAGTCCCTGTGGAGAACAAAGTGTGGTGGGGTGAGGGGAGAACTTCCATCGTTCTAGAAAAATAGATTCGAACAGTGGCTGCACCTCCCAAGGAATTGGTTTGCCTCCAGTGCACCATCTGTCAAATGGAAATGTCAACAGGTTGTCTGAAGATCATGGAGGAGGATGGAGACCCCCTGGTGTTATGGATTGAATTGGGTTCCCCCAACCATCCCCATTGAAAGGAGCTCTGGTAGCATAGTGGTTACGAATCGGGCTGCGAACCTTAAGGCCAGCAGTTCGAAACTACCAGCTGTTCCACGGGAGAAAGATGAAGCGTTCTGCTTCCGTAAAGATTTACAGCCTCAGAAACCCTGTACAGGGTCGCTATGGGTTGGAAACGACTCGATGGCACTTAACAACAACCATCCCCAATACACACATACACACAAAGTGTTGGAATCCTAACCCCTATGCCTATAGATTGGTGCAGGACTGGGTAGTGTTTCATTCTGTTGTGCATAGGGTCACTGTGAGTTGGTGCCGACTCAATGGCATCTAACAACAATATACCTATAAACATAATCCCATTTGAGTACAGGGTTGTCTTTCTTATGTTCAAGGGTCATCTCAGTGGAGGATGTGTCCTAAACCTAATCACTTTTGAGTGATGAAAAAGCAAATTAGTCACAGGAACAACAAACACAGGAAGACAAACTGTAGCCAATGATGATGGAGAAAGAGAAATCGACAAGCTCCCAGGGTTGCTGGCAGCTACCAGAGATTAAATAGACAAGGACCTCTCTCTAGAGCCACACCCTGAATTCAGACATCTAGCTTCCTGAACTGTTAGAATATCAGTGTCTGTTATTTCAAGCCCCCTCTCCCACCTTTATGGTATTTCTATTAGCTTACAGCAGCATGAACTAAGACCCCTGGCAACGAAGGATGCCTCTCTGCTCAGCCCACCACACGGTGCAGTCTGCCCCCACAGCTCCAAGGTGTCACTCTGTCCAGACATACAGTCCTGTGTACGTGGGAAGTCCATGACTCTGTGGCTAGGCTGCTCAGCATCCTCACTTGTTGGATGCTCATCCGTGGGCATGCTGCTTAGGCCCTCTCCCATACAATGGGGATAATGAGGGCGCCACTTGCTAGGACTGCTGTAAGGATTAGCTAGAGCAACACGTGGGTGTGTCGACATCTGTGCAGCTTCCGGAGAGCTACAGCCCTGTCCTCTGATCATGGCTGTCCCCCAGAGCTGGGTTCTCACTATGCCTCTATTACAGTGAGTTTAGGCAAACAAAAATGTGCAGCCAATGCCCATCCCGACCCTCTGCCTGGCATGCTTTCCCCGCAGCCAACTCACTCGAATCCTGCAGATTCCATTTCAGTGTCACCTCCTCAGAGAGTTCTGCAGCTATCCATCTAAAGAAGCCCTTCTGCCCCATGCTGTCCTCTGTACCCTAGCCTAGTTTTATTGTCTTAATAACAGCACTGTCCACGCTTTGTGTGTGGTGGTTGCTACGTCCAGGGCCTGAAGGGCCTCTTCACAGAGCTTCTGCCTTGAACACTTGGAGTTGCAGGAAAAGTCAGCTCTGTAGCTTCACCTGTGTCTGTAGACACCGTTACCTTGGTTGGAGTAACCACTGGCAGTAGGAAGTAGAGTTAGCATGCTAAGTCTCATACCAAACACTCCAGACTGTTTGAGGAGGTTAACCTCAGAGCCAGGGCCCCTCATTTTCCAGTTGTTGTGAAATAAAGCACCCTAGAGGCACAATAGGTGCCACTTACCTGCTAACCAAAAGGTCAGCAGTTTCAACCCACCAGCATCTCTGAGGGAGAAAGAGCTGGTGATTTGCTCCCATAAATATTACAGCCTAGGTAACCCCCGTGAAGCAGTTCTACTCTTTCTTAAGGGTTATTATGATTCCGAAGAGACTCAAGGGCACATCAGAAAAACAGCAGTTGCTCTGAGGATCTTTGGCAGCTCCTCAAGTAAGCAGGAGCATCTGGTAATTGAAGACAGTGGACCCATCTCAGCAGGAACTAAGTTTTCATGTGCACAAGGCTCATTCCCAGCACAGGACCACCTGTGACTCCACCAGCTACAACAGCCAGAGAGGGCTGAGCCAAAGAGCAGTAACAAACACCACCACAGAGGTCACAGCTCTGTCATTGCGGGTCCCAAAGGGGTCAAGAGGATTTCCATTGTCACCCTTGAGTCCAGGCTGATGGCGCCTCCATTTCAATGAGTGAATCCATACGAATGGCAGAGGAGGAAGGGCTGTGGCAACTCCTGCACTGGCTTTGAAAGCTTCCTCCCAGATGTGACATCAGCAGGTCCAGCAACCCCACAACTGATTGGCCAAAACTAGTCACATGGCCTCACCCACCCACTAGGGCTGTGCCCAGGAGGCAGGGAGCTGGGTATGCTGGGTAACAGCAGCTCAGTGATGGGCAGTCTTCCTCACTATCAACTGGGGGCTAGAAGGGAGGATAGGAGCAGGAGCTTATCTTATTGAGAGCCTACAATTTGCCCTCGTGTTTTCGGTTAACTCCATCATTATTACCCCAATTTGACAGGCTCTCAGCCAGGATCACAAGTTAGTGAAGAGTAGGGGCAGGGTCTCAGTACCAGGGTTTGACCCCAGAGCTGTTGCTCTTAATTCCAGAGCCCATCCCCCAGGTGCTGTGATGACGAAGAGACAGCGCTGCTCTTACCCTCAGGCCATCAGGTGACACTTGGTGTAAGACCCGCCCTCTCCGTTACCTCAAAATCACCATCAGGTATTTTGAGTCTGCACCCAAATAAAAGTCCCACCCAGTCAGAGGGCTTCAGGGAGATGTCTTTCCTCATGGAGCACCTGCCCTCAGAGGACTGGAAGGGAGAGATGGCATCTTGGGGAGAGCCCTGCACGAGGCCTCAGGGGAACAGCGCTGTGTTCTAAGAAGAGCAGTCCGGAAACCTATGGACTATGGAAACCTATAGAAGCCATAGGTTTCCAGGTTTCAGAGAATATTGCCATTCCACAGAAGCTTAGGAAATAGACGCGTGTTTGAAACATTTTTATTCTGCCAAACAAACAACGCTTTACAAACACTGTCGTTCCATAACAGAAAGGCCAATACAAAACCAAAAGCATAAATAGTGCATAATCTCAGAGTAAAAGATGTGTCTTTGAAAAAATACCATGGTGTCTTTGTTTTCCTCACATCACCGCAGGTAGAGGCAGCACGTCATGTGACCAGGGTTCCAGACACAGGAAGTGTTCAGCCATGAATAACTGACTAAGTGGTAGACTAGAGTCATACTTTCCAGACTCCAGTTCCTGCCCAGAATCACTCCTTCCCCCATCTCCCATCCTCCATTCCACCTTCCAGAGGCGAAGTAGGGAAGAAAGATACTCAGAGCTTCTCCTTCTACTCCTTCTCTGTTCACTACCCCCCGAGAGCTCAGGTTCTTGCCCGCCTGTGATCCAATGCTCCCAAACTCTCTGAATCCTGAACTTGGGTCATATAGAGCCTCTTCCATTAACAGTGACTAGGATTTCTTGAGGAGTTTGCACAAGTATTCTCCTTGTTTATCTGCTTTTGATCAAAGGCCATAAAGAATTGATTTACCAAAGACTCACTAACCAGGCACAGTGGCCATGCATGTCATTTAATGACAGCTCCAGACCCATCCTTCCCAGCAGCAGTGGTCCCAGGGCGACTGTGTCATTGAAGGGCACAGAAACAAATGAGGCCTTTTTAGCACTGTGCTCATTTGTTTCCAACTCCAGCCTCATGGATTCCTCTCTGACCAGTCCTGCAGGGAAAGTAGCCGTCACTCTACAGCCAGAAAGAGTGACCTAAAGGGTAGAGGGCTTGTTACCAGGAACTGGGGTGGAAGGCAGGTTGCCATCCTTGGGATTCACCTGAGTTTCCATTCAATTAAAGCACTTATGAAAGATCCCTGAATTCATCAGGATTGTTTGGGTGGCAAATGAGAGAGACTCAACTCAGCCTGGCCCAAACAATCATGGGAATGTGTTGGCTTATACAAAGAGGCTGATATCAACTTCAGGCACATCTAGATCTTGGTGCCTGGTGATGTCATTGAGTATAGACCTTCTCCATCTATGCCTTCCTCTTTGTTGACTTCATTCTCAGGAGGATGTGATTGCAGGATGGCTACCAGAAGTCCTAGGCTAGAACCCAGGGTAAAGAAAATTTCCCCTTTCCACTAACTCCAAAAACATTGCACTGGCTTGGATTGGGTGCCCATCCCTGGGGTACTTAGTATTTACTAGGTTCTAGATTGTGGTGGGTCACTGGTAGAATTCTTGCCTTCTATGGAGAACTGGGATCAATTTCAAGCATCTCATACACAGCCACCATTCATTTGTTAGCGGAGGCTTGCATGTTGCTATGACCCTGAATAGGTTTCACTAGAGCTTCCAGAAAAAGACTGACTTAGAATAATGATCTGGTGATCGACTTCTGAAAATCAGCCAGCGAAAACTCTACGCCATACCAGTCCAGTCATGGGATGAAACAGGGAGTCAGCAGCATTTTATCCCAGAGTGCATGGGGTCTCCATGGGTTGGAGATCAACTCGAGGGCAACACAGCAACAGGTTCCAGACATTGATCTAGGTTCTGACTATGTCAATATGAGCAAGACATAGCACTTTCAAGGAAAGATGATGTTGTGAGTAACCCATGTATGTTGCTGTCTCCTGTGAATGGCTAGAGGATTAATTATGGAACAAAATTTTTGCAAAAAAAAAAAAAACCCTGAAATTTCCTTCCAACTAGAGCATCCTCCAAAATTGGCCCTAGTCTCCTCAGTCCAGCAGAGACCACTCAGCATCCTGGAGTTTGACAGATCTGCATTTGAATCCTGGCTCTGCCAATTAGATACTCCAATAACTTGGAAAATAAATTAATCTCTCATTAAGTGAATTAACAATGGGGACAATAATAACCTCTACCTAACAAGACTGTTCTTAGTATTAAATGAGGTGATGCATGCAACTCAGTACAGACACATAATAAAGCTAGGTAAAAGGGCTTGGTCACTCTTTCTATTCTCCTATGACCTTTGGACTGGAGTTATGGGGTTTGAATGCCTTCTCTGTGTGAGAAGAGTGCTGGGAGGGGACTAATCCAGCACAGATGGGGTTATCACAGGCCAATGTGAAGACAGGATTCCACCAAGCCAGCATCTGGGCAGAAGTACCAAAACCCAGTGTGCTGAAGCAAGGAAGAGAGGCAGAGGGCGAGAGGTGGAAAAGGGTGTGTATGTGTGTGTGTCATTTGGGGAAGGAACCAACTTAGAGGGCAGTGTCATCCTTAAAGGGCAGCACTCACAAGGGCTGCCATCCTGTGGGAGAGGGAAAGGACCATCAGCTCCTTGAAGAATACAACAGATGCCCAGTTTACACATGCACTGGGAACCACCACATGGTGCCTTGAATTAAATCGGAGCCTTGAGCAACATGTTAGACTCTAGATTTTGTTGGCTGTTCACCCTCCAAAATTGTTTCAACAGATCCCTGCCAATAGGACAGAGTCCAACTTTCTTAGTCTGCCATTCGAGGCTCTCTGTTGCCTGGTGGCAAGCTACAAACAAAAGGCATCTGGAGGGACACCAGCTACAGCGACCCCAACAACTCTCACGAATGCATGTCAGCGCTGAGGAGGGTGAAGAGACAGACACCCAGAGTAACTGCCTTTGAGGCAGGCAGAGGCATTTATGTGACTGATGAGGCCAATCATAAGGAATTGTTCTTTTAAAGCTTTTCACCAAAAGATCATTGTTGTTGTTGTTAGTTGCTGCTGAGATGGCTCCAACTCATGGCACCTTTATGTTGCCCAGGCCTGCACCACCCTCATGGCTATTGGTATGCTTGAGCTACTATGCCCTCTGAGTGGCTTCCAACCTAGAGGACGCATCTTCTAGCACTGTATCACACAATATTCTGATAGGATCTGTAGAGTTCGCCTGGGCTATGGTAGCGTAGTGGTTACGAATCGGGCTGCGAACTTTAAGGTCAGCGGTTCGAAACTACCAGCCGCTCCGCGGGAGAAAGATGAGGCTTTCTACTCCCGTAAAGATTTACACCCTTGGAAACCCTGTACAGGGTCGCTATGGGTCGGACCCGACTCAATGGCACTTAACAACAACAACAACAAATTTTTAGAAGGAGATCACCAGGACTTTCTTCCTAGCCTGATGTTGTCTGAAAGCTCTGCTAAATACTGCCCACCACAGGTGACCCTGTCAGTGTTTGAAATACCTATGGCATCCCTTCCAGCATTATTGCAACACAAGTGCCACCACAACATGACAAAGTGACAAACAGATGGTAGGAAAAGTATGTGTGAGTAATTTATCATTCTTAATTAGGACTTTCCTGCACATTGTCCCATGTGGCTTTTACAAAAGTCCCATGAGGTGAGGAAAGGAGTCATCCTGCCTGGTCCCATGGCAGGAACGTTCTACCATCTCAGACGTCTGGAGACAAACGGCCTGGGGATTTATCCAGCAGATAAAAGGAGGAAGGAGCTAGAATGTGGGCCTCAGTTCTGCACGGGCTCCGTCTCTCTGGGATCTGCTTGTCTATGCTGCTCTGTGTGCTGGAAGTATCAGAAGCACTGGGAAACCCGGGTTCTTTCTGCTTCCTGTTTCATGCCATCCTCACATCTAGAACAACCACCTCTTTGTTTGCAGTGGTAGGTGGTCAATACATGTCCTTTAAATAGATTTGCCTTTCAAAAGAACCAAATCCAGAAGAAACACAAGGACTTGAAGTCCTGTGCATCTCAGCTGGAGGGGCGCAGAATTCTCACAGACCACGTCTCAAACCATGTGTCCCCTCCCCTCTGACAAGGAGAGAGCCTCTCCCGGCAGTGCACTCCACTATGGATCCATCCAAGGACTTGAGAAAACAGGAAAGGAAAGTTGCCTTGGTTCCACAGGGACACTGCGTCAGAGTTTTATCCATCGTCAGTACCTGTAGTAGACCCTTATCTGAAAACAGGGACCACACAGAGACATGAGACTTAGGAAAGCCATATTTTTTGATGATCACTGCATACATGCGTGAAGTCCTAGTGGTGCTGTAGGACAAGCATTGGGGTACTAGCCACACAGTTGACATTTCAAACCCACCAGCTGCTCTGTGGAAGAAAGGTGTGGGAAACAGGGTCAGTATGAGCTGGAGTCAACTCAATGACAATTGGTTTGGCTTTGGAGGTTTTTGCATGCATGCATGTATTGACTGGGCATAGCTAATTGGACCACTCAAGATCACATGATCTAAGGGAAGCCAATCGATTAGTCTGTACCAGGTTTAGCCAATCAGCTTCTCCCATGGGAGTCTGAAGTTGTTGTTAGGTGCAGTCAAGTCAATTGTGACTCTTAGTGACCCTGTGCACAACAGAGCAAAACACTGTCCAATCCTGTGTCATCTGCACAATTGTGAAAATGCTGCCACTGTGCCAACCTCCATCTCATTGGGGGTTTTCCTATTTTTTATTGACGCTCCACTTTAATAAGAATGATGTCCTTCTTCAGGCACTGGTCCTTCTGACAACATGTCCAAAGTATAAGAAACGAAGTCTCGAAATCCTGGCTTGTAAAGAGCATTGTGGCTGTAATTCTTCCAGCACAGATTTGTTTGTTCTTCTGTCGATCAATGGCACTTTTAATAGTCTTCTCCAACACAATACCTCAAATGCATCACTTTTTCTACAGTCTTTCTTATTTGTTGCCCACCTTTCACATACATATGAAGCTATTGAAAATACTATGGCTTGAGTCAGGTATACCTAGTCCTCAGACGGATATCTGCTCTTGAACACTTTAAAGAGATCTTGTGCAGTAGATTTGCCTAATGTAATACGTCATTTGATTTCCTAACTGCTGCTTCCATGAGTGTTGGTAGTGGATCCAAGCACAATGAAGACTTTGGCATCTTCAATCTTTTCTCCATTTATCATGATATTATTTACTGGTCCCGTGGTGAGGATTTTTGTTTTCTTTACATAGAAGTGCAATCCATACTCAAGGCTGTGTTCTGTAATCTTCATCAGTAGGTATTTTAAGTCCTCTTCTCTTCCAGTAAGCAAGGCTGTGTCATCTACAGGTCATTAATGACTCTTCAATCCTGGTGTCATGTTCTTCATCGAATCCACCTTCTTAAATTATTTGCTTAGCATATGGTGTAGTATGGTGAAAGAGTACAAATTTGGCACACATATTTCTTGATTTTAAGCCATTCAGTATCCCCTTGTTTTGTGTAAATGACTGCCTCTTTGTCTATGTACAGGTTTCTCAGGAGCATCATTAAGTGCTTTGGAATCCCCATGCTTCGCAAGGTTATCCACAGTTTGTCATGAACTTCACAGGCTAAATAAAGCCTTTGCATAGTCAATACAGCTCAAATAAACATCTTTCTGATATTCTCTGCTTTTAGCCAAGATCCACCTGACATCAGCCACACCATCACTAGTTCCACATCCTCTTTTGAATCTGACTTAAATTTCTGGCCGTTTTCTGTCGGTGTATGTTGCAGCCATTTTGATGTAATTTCAGCTGAGTTTGGAGTAGAGTCTGGGATCTCTCCCCAGGCTTTTTGTTGTGCTTGACCTGGGGGAATGAATGGTTCCTGTGGCCCTTGTTCTCCTTGGAGAGGTGGACCACAGAAGGTCAAACTGCAGCACAAGAGATAAGGAAAGAGGGAGACAAAGCAGCTTTACTCCTGAGGGTCTCTGAATCCCACCTAGCTGGACACCCAGCCCCCCAAGTTCCCAGAGCTGCCCGGCATCAAACTAGCCTGGACAGGTCTGTTCTCTGCCATCCACTTACCCCCAAAGACCATTCCCAGCCACTTCCACACCCCACAGTAGATGCCTAGGCCTGCCAACAAGCAGAAACGAAGATTCTACCATTTTAAACTATTTTTTCTACTAGGGTTATCTGCATTTCTGAGGATCCCAAGTTTAGTATGACATGGGTTGGGCTTGGTGCCAGGATTCGGAGCATGACCCAGCTGTCCTCAGCCAGCCCCGAGCCTGAGAAGTTGTAAGAAATGCTTCTGCAATCACATGCTGTGTGTACATTTAGCTCTTTGATAAACATTGGGCTTAGGTATCAGTATATTTATTGCCATTTACACAGCACATCTGTGTGTGTTTTAGTCCAATAAACTGGTTTAATTTGTTTCTAGAACCAGTATTTCCTTTGTATTTATTTCTTCTTTCCGTTTAAAAAATCAGCTTAAGCATTTGCCTTGTGACATTGATTTATTGCTATTGACATCCACCTCTCCCAGCTCCTCTCCCCCTTTATGACTGTTTTTGTTCTGTTATCATCCAGAGGAGAAATTCATCCTGGCACCCAAGCCCCACTATGATTCCTCCAACCTGGATCCCATTCGCACCATTCTTAGCTTTTTCTTTGTCATTGGCAGTACTGGCAGAGCCTCAGTGGAGGGGCAACACTGAAAAGTGGGGAGACTGAGCATCTTCTCTGCTGCTAGCACACACATCCCCTCCCCTGGGTCGTGGAGTCCTTTTTTGTCTAAGGCAGAGTCTGGCCCAGGGACCTTCGGGTCTGGCAGACCACATGGCGTCTCCATAACCTTGCACAGCTCTGTGGAATGGGCTCAGTGAGGGTACCCATGTCCAGCTCACCTACAGATGGCCCCTCAGCAAGTCTGGGTTCAGAAGTACATACAAGTACCACACCCAAGGATGGGCCTTTCAGGTGTGTGGCCTTGCTGGATTCTTCAGTTTCCACATGTACTGTTGAGATGCTCTCTCAGGTGTCCTTGTCATTTTCCTTTCCTGGTCAGTCCATATGAAATGTGCTTCACTGTCCAAGGCTGCCTGTGGACCTCTGGATCTCTGTTTTCCTTCCTGGAATCAGAAAAGGAGAAGGTGTAGCAGGTTGGGATGTATGTGCACAGGCCCTAAAAGCTACTTTCCCTTCACCTGTGTTTTAAATTTAAAAACAAACTAACAGTTGACAGCAAGTCTACCCCACATGTGTCAGAATAGAAATGTGCTCCACAGGGTTGTCAATGGCTGGATTTTAGAAGCAGATTGCCAGGCTTTTCTTCTAAGGCACCTCCAACCTTTGGTTGGCAGCCACGCACATTAAACATTTGCTTCATCCAAGGACTCCCATGTCTTAATACACACAGATCAACAAATCCATTGACACTCCTCCTTTCAAAAGGTGAAGTCCTTGTAGTCCAGGAGTGGAAGT
>NW_006408622.1:2012249-2045279 GCF_000296735.1 Chrysochloris asiatica
TTTCACTGGTTTTTCTTCTCTAGAAACCCTAAGCAGTCTTAGACACAGCTGCTACCACCTGAGCCCTCTCTGCAGCTGATTTTGTACTGCTCCCCTCTTCTTTTGCACAGAGGAAAACAGGAGAGCCCTCCTGCCCTGCTTACAGTTGACTCTGGTGAGACTCAGAGCTGTGTTGTTGCCCAGTGGCCTCACGTTTGCCAGTGCAATGACTCGGCTTCAGTCCACATGGCCTAGGTACACCCACACATCCACATCCTTCAGTTAAACAGGTAGGGGCCTGGGTGGTTGCCATGGTCCTGGGTGCATCCAAGCCTCATGGTCAGCACCCACTTTGGAAGGAGCACAAGTGAACCAGGAGATGCCCCTGTTTTCAGGTCCACAGATACCAACACTCATGCAACCTGAAACATCTCAATGCAAGCAACATTCCCCTCCAGTGCAGAGCCATGACCTGTGCTCCGAGAACCACAGCAGGAGAGTGATGCTGGCTGCCTGGGACCACCGCTAATGTAGCCTGCTGGCTTCGCCGAGACAGACCCTGGCCAAGGTGTATCATTCCCTCCTGACACTGGCTCTGGATGCCAAGAATGTGAAAGGGATCACATTTGTGTTCAGCCCAGGCCTTCAGCCAAGAGTGCTGGAGACAGCCCAGCCCCTCATCCTCATAAGCAATGACAGATCCATCATCTAAGCACTAAGCTCTGAGCCCAGCACAGCCAGGGAGGTCTGCCAGCACTTGATGTGCCCTTAAGGGTCTCCCATTATAAGGGGACAGACATTTGAGTCAATCTAGTTTAGCAAACATTGTCTGACCATCTACTACATGTGGGACACAGTAGTCGTGGCTGGAGGAAAGAGGAAGTTAATGTGGCTATTGCATTCCAGAACCCCAAGACACAGTAAGCAGAAAAACATGAGATCAGCATAATGTGGGGCAGAATGGAACTAGGGTAGCTGCAACCTCTGCCTCTTCTGAGCACCCACAAACTGGGAACATTGAGAAGGCTGTGAAAGGGTCTGTCGTTGGCCTGGGCTCTGAAGAGGTCCTGAAGAAAAGTTTTGAAGGAAGGGCAGCAGCAGGTGCTGTCATGGAATTGTGGGAGAACAGGATGTGCTCAAGGTCTGTGGGCATCACTCGATCCTGGCAGCAGATTATGTAGGTCAACTGTTACCTGGTTCGATTCCCAGCCAGTGCATCCTATGCACAGCCACAACCCACCTGTCAGCTGAGGCTTGTGTATTGCTGTGATGCTGACAAGGTTTTACTGGAGCATCAAGACTAAAATGGACTAGGTGAAGTACCATATTTTTACACAAATAACACAACCATGTTATACTTTTTTTTTTTTTTTTTTTTACCAACTGTGTCCTTCCCTAGAAGCAATTTCATATGCATAACCTTTTTTTTAATACGTTGCTGTAAAAAAAATTAGCATAACACCCTTACAAAAAACACTGGGATGGGGGTTGAGGCACAGTTGGCACACATAAAAAAAATGTTATTCGTGTAAACATAAACTACTCCTGAAAACCAACCAGTGAAAACCCTACAGGTTACCAGTTGATCGTGGGGATGGCGCAGTTCTGAACAACATTCTGTTCCATTGTGCTTGGGTACTTTGGTCACCACAAGTTAGGGCTGATTTGACGGCAACACTGCCGCTAAAATGGTTGGTTGTTGTTGGCTTTGTTGTTGAATGCTGTTGGGTTGTTTCCCACCCATAGCGACCCTCTATCGGGTTTCCAAAGAGCGGCTGGTGAGCTTGAATTGCTGACCTTGTGGTTCAAACCAACTTTGTAGACTAACACATTAACCCACAGCGCAACACCTGGACTCCATAAAGATCAGTTGTTGTTTCTTGTGGTTAGGTGTCATCAAGTTGGTGCCAACTCATAGTGACCCTCTGCACAACAGAACGAAACACTGCCCAGTTCTGGACCAACTTCACAATTGTTGCCACACTTGAGTCCACCGATGCTGCCACTTGGCCAATCCATCTCACTGGGGTCTTCCTCTTTTTCTCTGACCCTCCACCTTATCAAACATAATACCCTTCTCCAGTGACTGGTCCCTCCTGACAATATGTCCAAAGTATGAGAGATGAAGTTTGGCCATCCTGGCCTCCAAGGAGCACTCTAGCTGCACTTCTTCCAAAATGGATCTATTGGTTCTTTTGGCAACCCATGGCACTTTCAATATTCTCTTCCAACACCATAACTCAAAAGCATCAATTCTTCTATGCTCTTCCTTATTCACTGTTCAGCTTTCGCATGCATATGAGGTTATTGAAAACACCATGGCATGGGTCAGGTGCACCTTAGTCCTCAAGCTGACATCTTTGTTTTTCAACACTTTAAAAAATCTTGTGCAGCACACTTGCCTAATGCAATACGTTGTTTGATTTCTTGACTGCTGCTTCTGTGAGTGTTGATAGTTGATCCAAGAAGAATGAAGTCCTTGACAACTTCAATCTTTTCTCCAATGATAAGAATGTTGTTTATTAGTCCAGTGGTGAGGATTTTTGTTTTCTTTACATTGAGTTGTAATCCATACCAAAGGCTGTGCTCTTTGATCTTCACCAGTAAATATTCTAAGTCCTCTTCACTTTCGGCAAGCAAGGTTGTATCATCTGCATATCACAGGTTGTTAATGAGTCTTCCTCCAATCCTGAAGCCACGTTTTTCTTCATAGAACCCAGCTTCTCGGATTATTTGCTCAGCATACAGGTTGAATAAGTATGGTGAAAGAATACAACCTTGTCGCACACCTTTCTTGATTTTAAACCATTCAGTGTTCCCATGTTCTGTTTGAACAACTGCCTCTTGGTCCAGGTATAGATTCCTCATGAGCACAATTAAGTGTTCTAGAATACTCATACTTTGCAATATTGTCCATAGCTTCTCATCATCCACACAATCCACACTCCAAAATGGCAATGATATACAACAACAGATCTCTGTTTCTTAATCAAAAGTTTTCCATTTAGCATCTCGGCACTAGAGTGTGGATCAAGCTGGCTGACATGTGTCTCATTCCAGGAGACAGATGAGAAGAGCAGCAGGTACCTGGGCAAACTCTTGTCAAGGTGCATAGCAGGAATGCAAGAGACCAAGCCAAGTCACACAGCCCCATTTAAAGCCTTGGACTGGATGAGACACACCTTACATCTTCTTTTGTCCCATTGGCTATAGCAAGTTGCACATCGAGACCAAAGTCAGTGGCTCTTCTCACAATAAGCCATGGCAAGGGTGATGAAAGAATTGTGAACAAACAATACAATCTTCCACACAAATGAGACCAGAAGCACAGACTGGAGTCACAGGTGGAACAGACTGACCAGCTGCACCAAACTATTTCCCTTTCCCACCTGGGCTCAAAACTAAACTTCCTTTGTAGCTAGTTGTGCCTGGAGTCTGGCCAAAGACATGGGGCAGAAGTAATGGACTCTACTTGCGGGCCCAGCCCACTAAAACCACCCACCTGACCCTCCACTCTTTCCTTGTCTGCAGCACACATAGAGAAAATTCAGCAAGAACCTGAGACCTGAAGTGATGGCAGAGCCACAGTGTGGAAGCAGCCTGAGGTCCTGAGTCACTACGTGGAGGACAGCTGCCCAGTAAGTCACCTGTTCAGGAACACCCACATTGGGGCATTTGTACTTGCAATAAGCAAATTTTTGTTGTGTTAATGTCACACATAGAGATTTAAGGGTGGTCTGTTATAAAGCTGTGAGTTAGCATTGGATTGCTAACTACAAAGTTAAGAGTTCAAACCCACCAGCTATTCCTTGGGAGAAAGTCTACTCCCAAAAACATTCCATCTTTAAAACCCAATAAAGGGCAGCTATGAGTCAGAATCAGTTTAATGACAGTGGGTTTAGTTTGGTTTTTGGTTTACCAGTAGTCTTGGTCACAGAGACCTTTGATATGTGGGGACACATATCCTAATGTGCTTTAGCTATTTAGCAGCCTCAGCGCTGTATTTATTTACTTTTCAGAATGAACTTAAGGTAACTGTTTTACTTTTCTAGGTCTTAGTTTTTCAACTTTAAATAGGGATTTCCTATTTGCATCTCAAAGGATGGGGGCAAGGATGGTTCCTTGGTATATTTCTCAACTTCCATATGATAAGCTTCCTTAGAGTTCTGCCATTAGAGGCTTGCATGTTGCTAGGATGCTGGAGAGGTTTCAGCAGAGCTCCCAGACTAAACTAGGAAGAAAAGTTCTGGTAATATATTTCCAAAAATCAAGCAGTGGAAACCTCTATGGATCACAATGGTCTGGTCCTGTTACGTATGAGATCACCATCGGTCAGAGGTTAATTCAGCAGCCACTAACAATATCAACACCACCTCCAAGATCCTATGAATAATGAGCTATGGCACTGAACCAGGAAGGCCATCTTGCTGAGCAACAGCAGGCTTGTCCTGTCTGTGTAGAAGCTTGTCACGAGTTAGCAACCGGCATATCAAGAGATGCTCCTTGGAACTCACCCTGTAGAAAAGCTCTGGGGGCAGGGAATGCATGAGGGAAGAGTAGGAAAGACTCTCCATGGGGATGGGACCTGGAAAGTTGCCAACAGTTATTGTTGTTACTAGGTACCATCGAGTCTATACCAACTCATAGCAACCCTATGCACAACAGAATGAAACACTGCCTGATCCTGGGCCCACCTCATGATTGTTGTCCAGGGAAAATAAAACTAGAGAGTGGTCAGGGTCCAATGCAGTGAGGGAGATTTCTTCAAACACATTTTTGAGAAAGTTAGTGGAATGGAGGAGCCCTGGTGGTACTAACCACAAGGTCTGCAGTTCAAATCCACCAGCTGCTCTAAGAGAGAAAAATGAGGATGTCTGTTCCTATAAAGATGTACAATCTCTGAAACCCTACATAGACCACCACTCATCTGTCAGTTTGTTGTACTGTGGGAGCTTTACATGTTACTGTGATGCTAGAAGCTATGTCATCAGTATTTTAAATCAATAACCAGCAGGGCCACCCATGGTGGACAGGTTTCAGCAGGGCCTCCAGACTAAGAGAGATTAGGAAGAATGTGGGGTAGACTACTTCTGAATTTTTACCCACTGAAAACCTATGGTGGAAGTGGTGGTGGTGGTGATTATGTGCCATGGAATTGGTTCCAACTCATAGTGAACCTGTACAAGGTTTCTAAGGCTGTAAAGCTTTACAGGAGCAGAAACCCTCATCTTTCTCCCACAGAACAGCTGGTAGTTTCTAACTGCTGACCGTGAGGTTAGTAGCCCAATTTGTAACCACTATGCGACCAGAGTTCCTTGAAAACCTATGAATAGCTAGGGGTAATTGTCACATATAGTGTCAGAAGATGAAAACACTATGAATAGCAGCAAAACATTGTCAGCTATAGTGTCTTAAGATGAGCTTCTCAGGTTGGAAGACATTCAAAATACTCAAAATGCTTCCTCAAAGTAGAGTTGACCATAATGATATGAATGGAACAAAGTTTTTGGAACATCACTGAAAATGAGGAGAAACAGTTGCAAACAACCATTACTAATCAGAACATGGTATGAATCTAGGAAAACTGAAAGTTGTCAAAATGAAATGGAACACATACAGATCAATACCCTAGGCATTAGTGTGCTAAGATGAACCAGTATTGGTCATTTTGAATGCAACAATCATATAGTTTACTATGCCAGCAACATCAAAATGAAGAGGAATGCCATCTCATTCATCTTTAAAAAAGAACATTTCAAGATCTATTTTGAAATACAACGCTGTCTGCGATAGGATAATATCCACATGCCTACAAGAAAGACTTGGTGGCACCTACAACAAGGAAGACCAGTTAATATGACTATTATTCAAACTTACTCACCAACCCTTAAAGCCAGCGATGATGAATCTGAAGAATTCTATCAACTTGTTCAGTCAGAAATTGATCAAACATGCAACTGAGATGAATTAATAATTTGTTGTTGCTGTTGTTAAATGCCGTCGATTCTGTTCTGACCCACAGCGACCCTGTATAGGGTTTTCAAGGAGTGACTGGTGAGCCTGAACCACTGACCTTGTGATTCAAATGATTTTGCAGTACAGTGCAATACTAGTGATTGGAATTTGAAAGTTGAAAACAAAGAGGAAGGATCAGTAGTTGGAAAATATGGTCTTGGTGATAGAAATGATGTTTGGATACCACATGGCAGAATTTCACAAGACCACCGACTTATTCATTGCAAATACTATTTTAAAACAACATAAAAGGTGACTGACTATACACATGAATCTCACCAAATGGAATACACAGAAATCAAATTGACTACATCTATGGGAAGAGACGATGGAAAAACTAAATATCGTCAGCCAAAACCAGGCCAGGGGCAGACTGTAGAATTAATATGCAAGTGCAGGCTGAAGCCAAACAAAATTAAAACAAGTCCACGAGAGCCAAAGATGATCTTGAAAATATCCCACCTGAATTTAGAGCACATCGCAATAACAAATTTGATGTATTAGGCACTAATATACAAAGACCAGAAGAGTTATGGGATGATATCATGAACATAATACAGGAAGAAAGCAAAAAGATCATTAAAAGGACAAGAAAGAAAGAAAAGACAAAAATGGATGTCAAAAGATACCTGAAACTTGAAATTAGGAAGAGGTGAACAGAAAATGTCAAAGGGCAACTTGAGAAGACAAAGTAATACATTACAATGAAATGTACAAAGACCTGGAGTTAGAAAACCAAAAGAGAAGAACATGCTCAGCAGTTCTCAAGATGAAAGAACTGAGGAAAAAATTCAAGTCTCGACTTGCCATATTGAAGGACTCCATGGGCAAAACATTGAATGATGCAGAAAGCATCAAAAGACGATGGAAAGAATACACAGAGTTACTTTACTGAAAAGAAATTGATTTTCAATCATTTCAAGAGTTAGCATATGATCAAGAATTAATGGTAGTAAGGGAGAAGAGCAGAGAGAGGGACCCTACCCAGAGAAGCAGTGATGCCTGAAATGGAGCCAGCGATGATGACGTGGAGCGATGGAGCAGTTGGAGACTTTAGATCCAGAGAGGGAGAGTGACTGTGTGCTGAAGATCTGGGGGGTATGGGGGGAAGGATTGCATGGAGGGGATTGTAACCATGACAATGAGATGATATATGATAGAATGAATGTAAAACTAATGTTCTCCCATGTAAACTATCACATAATTCACAATAAAACATTTAAGAAAAAAAAAATTTATGGAAGGATGAATTCCAAGCTATACTGAAGACATTGGCAAAACACAAGTTTCCAGGAACTGACAGAATACAAGTTGAAACGTTTCAACGAAGTGATGCATCACTGAATGAGCTCACTCATTCATCTATGTCAAGGAATTTGGAAGACAGCTACCTGGCCAACTGATTGGAAGAAATTCATATTTGTGCCCATCCCAAAGAGAGGTGACCCAACAGAATGTAGATACCATTGAACAATACCATAAATATTACAAGCAAGTAAAATTTTGCTGAAGCTAATTCAAAAACAATTGCAGTAGTAAATCCAAAGGGAACTGCCAGAAATTCAGTCAGATTCAGAAGAAGACATAGAATGAGGGATATTATTGCTAATATCATATGGATCTTGACTGAAATCAGAGATTACCAAGAAAATGTTTATGGACGGGATGGTATCTATGGCAATGAGACGATGTATGATGGAATGAATGTAAGACTAATGTTCCCCCATGTAGACTATCTATCACACAATACACGATAAAACATTTAAAAAAATAACAACAATATTGGTCAATAATTTTTGTTGTTACTTATGACTTCTGATCATACTTGAACTCAAGATTTAGGGTTTTACAATTTTTCATAAAAGATCCTTGGTGGCACAATGGTTAAGTGCTCAGCTGCTAACTGAAAGATCAGTGGTTTGAACCCACCAGTGACTCCATCGGAGAAAAGATCTGGCAATTTTACCCTAAAGAAAGCCATACGGGGCAACACTACCATGTCCTGTTGTCCTATTGAGTTACTATGAGTTGGGGTCGACTAATTGACACACAACAAAAACAGCATGCTTTTCATATAAAGACAACATTTTCAATGTAATTGATATCACTATATTGTCTGTGTGAAAAATGTTGAATTGGCAAATATGATGTTACACAGATTTTTACAACAATAAAAAAATTCTCAAAGAAGCTAAAAAAAAATTTTTTAAGATGTTTACTTTTGCTTTATTGACTATACAAAGACTTCCAACTGTGTGGATCATGGCAAGCAATGGAGAACACTGTTAAGAATGGGAATCCCAGAACACTTAATTGTGCTCATGAAGAACCTGTATATAGACCACAAGGCAGTCGTTTGAACAGAACAAGAAGATACTGAATGGTTTAAAATCAGGAAAGATGTGTGCCTGGGTTCTATATTTTCACCATACTTATTCATCTGTACACTAAGTAAACAATCTGAGAAACTGGATTATCTGAAGAACATGGCATCAGGATTGAAGGAAGACTAATTAACAACCTGCAACATGCAGATTATACAACCTTGCTTGCAAGAGGACTTGGGTCTATAATCAACACTCATGGAAGTAGCAGTCAAGAAATCAAACAATGTATTGTTGTATTATGCAAATCTGCACATAACCTCTTTAAGTGTTCAAAAGCAAAGATATCACTCTGAGAACTAAGGTGCACCTGACCCAAACCATGGTATTTTCAATTGCCTCGTCTGCATGTGAAAGTTAAAACTACCTGAAGAAGAAATAAATCTGTCTTGGAAGAAGTATAACCAGAATTCTCCTTAATATCCAGAATGGTGAGATTTCATCTCTTATACTTCAGATGTATGATCAGTAGGGACCAGTGCCTGGAGAAAGACATCATGTTTGGTAAAGAGACGTGTCAGTGACAAAGAGGAAAACTCCTAATGAGATGGACCAATACAGTGGCAGCCACGATGGGCTCAAGCATAACACCCATTGTGACAATGGCACCAGACTAGACAGTGTTGAGTTCTGTTGTGCATATGAGTTGGAACAGAATCAACATCACCTAGCAACAAAATGAGCATTATCAGGTTTGTCTGTTTATAGCAGGAATAAAGGGGTGGTACAGGCTAGTCCTAAATCCCCAGTAATCAGCCATTTGCTGTTGAGTCAGCTCCAACTCATGGTGACCCAATGTTGCAGTGTAGAACTGTGCTCTATGCAGTAAATTATGTTGTTGTTGTTGTTTAGTGCCGTTGAGTGGGTTCCAACCCATAGCGACCCTGTATAGGGTTTCTGAGGAGCAGCTGGTGAGCTTGAACCACTGACCTTGAAGTTCAAACAGCTTTGCAGTCTGGAGCATTAACCCAGAGAGCCACACCAGGGGTAAATTATAGTGACTGATACTTTGGAAACAAATTGCCAGGTTTTCTTCTGAAGAAGCTTTGGGTGGACTCAAACTTCCAACCTTTTAGTTAACAGGGGAGTGTGTTAACTATGTGCACCATCCAGGGACTCCCCTTGAGCTCCCAGGTACCCCCAACCTGCAAAGGACACTTTGAACATCAGGTGATGGTGTGCCGTGGAGTCGGTTACGGAAGCAGAAAGCCTGATCTTTCTCCTGCAGAACAGCTGGTAGTTTCTAACTGCTGACCTTGAGGTTAGCAGCCCAACTGGTAACCACTCTGCTACCAGAGCTCCTGTGAACTCCAGATGCTGAGGGTCAATCCTAGCCTGTTCGACAGGAACTCACCAAGGTGCTGAAGCAGATACACAGAGAGGCCTGGAAGTGACCAAAGACTGTAGGAGCAAACATCAATGCAAGTCTTCAACCTAATGTCCACACATCATTTTATTACTTTGTCTTTTTCTGAAGGATGCAGAATGTGACAAAACATCAAAGGTTTTCAAATCCTGGTGTCACCACTTACTTGCTCTGTGACTTTCACGGAGTCACTTGCCTCCCTTTACCTCAGTTTCCCAAATAATCACACTATTCTCCTAACTAGGGTTTTTGAGAGGATGACATGAGTTAATATTTGTAAAGTACCTGGGACACAGACTGTGTACATGTTTGTTAAATGAATAACATACAGAGTGAGGCAGACGGAGAAGACAGAAAATGAGAGGGAACGGTCAGAGAGACACACATCGACGGGCAGACAGACAAATAAACAGGCAGAAACAGACATGCAGAGAAAAAAGAGGAAGTGCCTAAAAAAAAAAAAAAAAATTAGAGAAAAGACTCAGGGAGAAAGAGAGAGGGAGACCAAAGCTGCAAGAATCCAATTAGAATGACAGAGAAACCACCACGATCCTGGTCTAATTGCAGATACAAAGATGCCCACAAGGTTTTTTAAAGTCATCTTGAGTCAAAAAATGAGAACTCCTTATAAAAGTCCACATCCCTGAGCAGAGTGGGCAGCAGTCACTTCAGAGAACGATCTTGTCTGTGTTGTGTACAGCTCAGAGCATTCTGGGCATGAAGATGCACAGGGCAACAGCCGAGCCCAAAGGACCTCCATTGTGGGACTTTCTGCAGCTTCCTCCCACAGGGCACCCTGATCCCACCAGAAACTGCCTGGGAAGACTGACAAATCAGAAATTGTATTCAAATCTTTATTTCTAAATGCAGCCAAGCTGACAAGATCTCTCTCAAGTTCCAGTTTCCTGTGATTTCAGATGGCAGCATTGTTTCTAATCAAAGCGCCAGCAGCTCCTTAGCTATAGGACACTCCTGGGCTCAGCAGTAGTAACATAATGGTGTTTGGAGCTGTCAGAGGTAGTGTCGCTAATCTGTGTCTAGGCTGAAAGGGGCAATGATGAATGAATGTCCTCTCCTGCTGTCATGGGTTTCCCTGGTCTGGGAGCCAATCTGCCTGGAAGCACAGGGCCCCACATAGCAGAATGTAGGGCCCCTCTCTGGGGTCTACCTGGTGGTTTGGGCCATCATAGTACCTGGAGGGAGAAGGAATCCATCATGAGAGGGACCACAGGGACGTGGAAAACACCTGGGCTGAGAAATGCACCCGTATTCAGTGAGAATTCAGGAGGAGGACTGGCTCATGCTTCCAGGATAAGCCTGAACCCCCAAATTTCCAACTCCCAATTTGTACCTCACCACCACAGTACACACTCCCTCTGACCTTATCTTACAAATGACACAATCCAGTTCACCCTATTTTCTCATTAGAAGATGGAATGATTCGAATCATAAGGACAGCAGGAAATGATGAACATGACTCAGTCACTAGCACTTGGTTAAAAGACTGCAACTCGGGGTGGCTCCATGTGTCTTGGATGTGATCTTTGCAGAAGCAGATCACCAGACCTTTCTTCTGCAGCATTGCTAGATAGGTTTGAACCACCAATCTTTAGGTTAGTTGTTGTTGTTGTTGTTATGTGCTGTGGAGTTTGTTCCTACTCATAGCCACCCTGTACAGGGTTTCCGAGGCTGTAAATCTTTATGGGAGCAGAAATCCTCATCTTTCTCCTGAGGAACAACTGGTAGTTTCGAACTTCTGACCTTGAGGTTAGCATCCTGATTCATAACCACTACACTACCAGAGCTCCTTTTTAGGTTAGTAATCAAGAGCAAAACCATTTGCAACGCCCCAGGCCCTGACACTTGGTAAGCACTCAGCAAAGGTTATTTGTTGTTATTATCTGTTAATAGTGTGGCACTGTGGATAATCCACTGGACTACAAGTTCAGTTTGAACCTCATGGTCAGCAGTTCAAACTCACCAGCAGCTCCTTGGAAACCCTATATATATAGGGTCGCTATGAGTCGGAACCAACTTAACGCCACTTAACAACATCAACAATTAAGAACAATAATTGTGTTGTTTGTGGACTCTTCCATGTAATTTGGATTCCCCATAGACTGGCTCTGTTCCTGCTTTTACCTCTGACCCCAGATGCAATTAGAAAATGTGTACTTTCCTAGAGCCTCCATCTGAGCATTCAGTGTGATGGCCACAGGATCCAATCTGTGCAGGCCTGTGCTGGGGATTCATGTTTGTCATCTCCATTAAACAGCACAAGAGCCCTGTGACCTTGTCATTGTCATTGTAGTAATTGGCTGTTGTTGAGTCGACTCTGACTCATGGTGGCCCAGCAGCACCTTTACCATCATCAGCATGTCCAAGGCCATCATTGCAGCCACTGTGGGCCATCCTTCTCACCTTGGTCTCCCTGGCCCTCGCTGGCCCTCTTCCTCACCAAGTATGTCAGCCTCCTCCTGGTGATGTGTCCAATGCAAATGAGTGAGACAGGGTCTTGCCGTGATCCACAGAGTTTCCAGTGCCTCCTTTTTAGTCTGGAAGCAGCACAGCAACATGACAAATTGATAGACAAGTGGTGGGAGTCGTCCATAGAATCACCATTTCCCAGACCAGAAAACAAAGGACAAGAAAGGGACCTGTCTCACAGAGATGGAGGCAGGGTGCTGACTAGGGTCTGGGAATACAGGAAGCTAAAGCTTTTAACTAAAAAGACTTGCTTTTCCAAGCCACACTGGGCCTCTGATGGGGACAGCGGTGTGACCACAGAGCGACAGCATTGACCAAGCAGGGGGCATCTGCACTGGAGTACTGGCTAGGTGGGGAGTAGGTGGGAGAGATAAATCAGCAAGGGGTGGGGAAGAGGAGAAGCACAGTGTCCTGCTGGGAGAAGGGAGCCACTGTGCTCTGTCTTTTAGGAGGGACCTTGGAGGGCAGGAGACCACATTGCTCTCACGCTCCTCATCCCTCTCCATCGCCGCCCTTCCAAGTGTCCCACAATTCAGACCCACTGCCCTGCACAGTAGCAGCAGCATGTTCTGTGAAGGAGATGAGGGAGGTGCCCAGGATGCACACCTGACACCTGTGAATCAACACATGCATACACAGGTGTGAACACACACTCAGACACACAGACATGAGCATGTACTGAAACAAATGTGAACACACACACACACAAAGAAATACACACTAGAGTAATCCTGAACTCCAGAACAAAAGCTTTAGGTCCCTGGAGACACGCTCCCTGGAGAGACAGATATATCTGAAACCAGAGGGACCTCCCAAAGTCAATTCTTTGCTGACTTCCTCTATCATCCGTGCCCTTCCTCACATCTGGGCAGGTGTGCTCCCTGCAGGTCTCACTGCTTCCTGCAGCTGCAGTCTCAGGCACTATCTGGCCAGAGCAGGTGCTAATCTATCCAAGGCCTGAGCAGCTTCTGAAACAGCTACAGAGGGTTCTGGAACAGCCCAGGAGGCAGTCCACCTTCTTCTTAGATCACGTGACTGAGACTCCTACACATTCCTCCCTGCCTCTCTCTAGGTCTTTCCAAAAGGTTTCAGACAAACTCAGTTCTCTCCAGTCACGTGAATGCAGTAGGTGGACATGTACCAATGGAGAGTCATGTTCTAGATCCCGCACATAGTTGACTTCTAACTGGGTATGCACTGCGTCTCTTCTTAGCTAAGGGGCCCAGGGAGTTTGCAGGATAGACACTGGTCAGAGGCAGTCAGCTCAGAGTCCCCGGGTGGACCTTCCTCCTCTCTCATCCCCAGGGGTGGAGAGCAGGTCTGGGTGGTCCCTTGTGCCCTTGGTTGTTGGATGGGAGAAGCAAGATCCTTCTGTGTTTCACAGTCTGACTACTGATATATTTTTTATTGTTGCAAAAGTACGAGGGGGTTTCAGAAAGTTTGTGCCAATATTCCATTATCCTTTAATTTCATTATTCCATGAAATAACCAAGCATATGCCATTTAATGATTCGCACAGGTACAATCTAATGACGTCATTATATTCATCATGCTGTGCAACGCCGTAGTCCATGTGGCTGCATGTAGTTTTGTCAGCATCGAATCTCTCCTTGAGTTCACACTGAAGTCCTGCCTGACCACCCTGCCTGCGCACCTGCCCCACACCCACCTGTCTGCTGGAAGGAACGCCCAGGACCGGCTGAGGACAAGTATTCCTCTGAGGGGGACTAGCTCCTGGGAATGAGGAAATGGGTCTGACTCACCTGGATAGTTGAAGAGTGCACTATATTTGGAGACATTCATCACTGCTGCTTGCCTTTTCTTACCTTCAGAGGGCCAGGGCGGAAGGCTGCTGTGACAGGTGAGCTAGGGTTTGCTGTCAGCGCCCTCCTCCCCCTACCACCTCAGGAGTCCCCAAGTGTGCCAATCAAGCTCTTATCCCAGGAGCAGCCAGGCCCTGGGCACAAGCAAAGAGATGAAAGGCCAGCCCCTGCCCTCAGGAAAGCACACTCAGAAGAGATAAGATGCAACCCATCCACGTCCTCCCTGGGAGCCCCGGATTTCAGAAAAAAACAAACAAGGACTTGCTTCACCCCTAGGGATAAATCTCAAATAGTGGCATTCAAGTGAGGGAGATGTTCATGAGTTTAAAGACAGCTTCCCATGCACGCTGCTCCCTTAACACAAGGGCAAGATAGGAAGTTAACTCCTGTCATATCCCTGGGTCTGAGGTGTCCAGCACTCCGGTCCCCAACCCCAGACAGCAGACAACTGTCTTCATCCTCAGGAGGGGTGTGGTTAGCCTCATGCTCCCTACAACGTTGGGGGATGGTGACCTGCAGGCCTCCCCTTGCCCCTTGCCTCCCACGATTGAAAATCCATGGGAAGGCTTTGGGCTTGGGTTCCAGCTCGGCTTAAGTTCCAATCCCACCCAACCACCCTCAGCTATAGTATGGGAGCTGTTGGTCAACCCGAAGGCCCTAACCTTGGCTCAATGCCCATTTTGTGCCCTCTCCGATCTGCGAGGCAGCGCAGTGTGGCCAGGCCGAGAGCATCAGGGTGGGCACATTGTGGAGGACCCGTTGGCGTCCCTCCTCCAGACACAAGCCTCCCCTGGAACCGCCTTCTCCTGCCAAGTCCTGGCAATTACCCAAGTTCAGCAGGCCCTTGTGGTAATGAAGTTGGACGCAGGCTGAGTCCATTTAATGACATTTAATTATGCCTTGCTTCCCCTGACAGACTCAGGGAGATCTACACCTGGCTACTGACCTCCGATGAGCAGCGCCCATAAATATATCCCACACAGTCCTCCAGCTGCTCGCCGGAGGCTGCATTCTGCCTAGGGAAAATGATTCTCTCAGGAATAAGTTGACAAAGAAGATTGAAAATAGCATGGGTTGCCAGAAGAACAAACAAATCTGTCTTAGAAGAAATATAGTCAGAATGCTCCTTAGAAGGGAGGATGGCAAGATGTTGTCTCTCATACTTCAGACATGCTCAGCAGGAGGGACCAGTCCCTGGAGAAGGACACCATGCTTGGAAAAGAGGAAGGCCCCCAACAAGATGACTTGACACAGTGGCAGCAACAATAGACATAAACGTAACAACAGTTGTGAGGGTGGTACAAGACAACAGTTGTGAGGCTGGTTCAGTTGTGCATAGAACTGCTGTGTCAGAACCAACTCGACACCACTTAACAACAACATTCAGAAAAGGGAGACAGCTCCTACAGGAGCTTCCCAAAGGCATTTCCCAAAGGAGTCTGGGAAGAGTCTGCTCTTTCCAGGGCAGTCTGTCTGCCTGTCTCCCCATTCCACAGTATATTGTTGTGGTTGTTAAGTGCCACTCATCATCTTAACAACCCTGCATAGGGTTTCTGAGGCTCTCCAGTATTTATTAACCATTTATTCTCCTAGTCTATACCAGCCTCTGAAAATCAAACCAGGAATGAGATAGTGTCCACTAAAACCGTCCACCATCATGAGGTTCCCCGCCCTGTTGAGGGTGCATAGGAATTGGGAGGAGTTGTGGGGTAAAGGAGGAACAAGACTGTCTTCAGAGACCTCTGTCAGAGTCCCACCCTTTTACCTGGGTGCAGCAATGTCACCAGGTGCCCCTGGCTCCCAGGACCTGGAACCTCATCAGTAGATGCTCAACACAGCCTTGTCATTAAGATGATTCCTCAGGGTTGTATCTGGAAATTAGCAAAGATTTGCTCTCCTGCATGCCAGGATGGTGGTGCGTGGGACCACACACAATCAGACCACTGAAGGTTCCGCAAGGTCCTTCACAGAAAAGACTCCAGTCCTGCTGCCCAGACAGAATTCCATCATGAAACACCAGAATCCCAATGTTCCTAAGACATTTGCCTTCCTTGTGCCTTAGAAGGGAGAAAAGGGAGAAAGAGAAGAAAGGAGGGAAGGAGGGAAAGAGGGAGGAAGAGACTGAAACAATGTGGGTGGATCCATGTCCACCAACTGTGGGGGTTTTCTGTGCCTTGGGGACAATCACACTCTGCTCTGTATTTAGGAAACAGGGAGGCTTGCCTCCCCTGTCATCCAGTTATTTAGTACCCAGGCACCACGGGAAGACTCATGCTGGAAACACCGGAACACACCAATCATAGCCTCCTGCACACAGTTAGGGATATTGACATCTCTTTATAAACACATCTCCAATTAGCTGTTTTGTTTGTTTACTTTTTTTTAAGACTTGCTTTTCCTCATCTATCGATCTCCAAGCCTGAGAAACTGCTCTTTCATTGTATCAGAATCTATCCATCAAAACAGTGGAGGGTCTGGCTCAGCAGCAGCCCAGAGTAACAGGACTTACTCCTGGAATGTGTCCAGGTTCAGGCAGGACGAAGAGACAGGTTGTGATGGATGAGTCCTCCAAGAGCTCTGTTTGTAGAAACAAGGTGCTTGCATTCTTCTTAGGTGGGAGCATGAAGAGAACATAGTGGCTGGTTGAGGCCGCAAGCTGTGGTTGCTGGGAAAGACAGGAAGAGACATCCTGGGTGATTGTGCTGATGTTCATGCCTGTCCTCGGTGAGAGCTCAGGAGAGCCAAGTAAGCAGGGAAATGGCTCCTTCACCAACACCTCAGAGTGGGATTTCTCAGTAATGCCCAGATCAGCTCATCTTACACTCTCAACGGGCATCCCAAGACAAAGGCCTGGACACCAGGATTTGGACATAGGGCTTTCTGTAAAAGGTTCTGAGAAGTACCATGGAGGGGTGAGTGGAACTGGCCTCAGAGCTGTCCACTGAAGGTGAGGGGGGAAAGGGTGGTTCCTGAACTGCTTACTACCATCAGCTATGGAAGCAGCCTTCCTGGGATTTACCTGAGAAGGCCCTAGGAGAGGACCCTTAGAGTAAGGGGGAGCAATGAGTGCCAGCGAGGTGTGGGGAGAACTGGAATGAGGGCTGCTACACACACAGAGCTTGACCAGACACAGTCTCTGCCTACCCAAGAGCTCCCAGTAGGCACAGACAAGGGGAGAGACAGGAGACCAATCTCTCCATGAATCATGGTCTCCATGAAGCTGGTCCTAGAGGCCTACGCATGCAGGGCCAGCAAAAACCCACGCCTGCTTCTCAGACTTATCAGGAGACAATAACAGCAAAGACCGCTCCACAAACTGAGTCCACACTCATGTTCCTCCCACACGAGCCTGTCTCCTGCCACAACAGGGAGGAGGAGGAGGAGGAACGTGCTTCTCACATTTGGAGACAGAAGCAGGAGGCAAAGTACTGCTCTTTCCGCGTCTCTTGGGTGATTCATATTCATCACACACACAGAGAACCCTGGAGGGTTGGCAGAGACCAGCGTCAGATCCCTTAAGGCTAGAATCTCTCCTTTGTCTCTGCTTCCAGCAGGCTGTGTGACCTTGTGGAGGTTACCCAACCTCTCTGGGCTCTCCATGCCAGAGCAGGAGGTAGTAGAGTGGAGTGGAGGGAGCACTCACTAGAAGTCCATTTTTACTGGGCACCCATGATAGCCCCTGTGCTTATTCATCCTTAGGGTCTTCCAACCACATCCCCGGGTATCCAGCAGCCACTGCCAGAGCCCAGTGCTAACAGACTCCCCTTTCATTATCCCTCCCATAAAGCAGATTAAATCAAAGATCGTAGGACATGCATCTGAGAGCTGTGTGGCCAGAACACAGATCCTGCTGGCTGAGAGCCCATCCTCACGAGGTGACCCAGCACTCTGGGATTTCTGAGACTCTGCTAGGACCAGCCAGCTCATCCCCCTGCCATCCTCCTCCTCCTCCTTCTTGCTGAAAGAGACTTCTCACAGCCTTGCCCCTCACCCATGTCCTGTCAGTTCCTACAGCTAAATAGAAACCAGCTCTCCCTCAGCATCTCCCTGTACCCCTGCTGTGGGAGAGGGGAGCTCCAGGGAGCTGCCTCAGAGCCCCTGTGGGGGGACACCTTTGTCATTTCACACTTCCTCCTGTGGTGACCGGGGGCATCCTAGTGCTCCACACAGAGGAGACCTTTCTCTGTTCCCAGCCCACTCATCAGGAAGTTCTTTCCATGGCTAACCTACATCCATCAAGCTGTAATGAACCCTTTGTTTCTCCTCCTCACAGTGCAGACGGACTGGAGTTGCTCCCTAGTCACTGAACGAGAGCTGCTAGCCATGCAATCATAGTTCCCTCTGTCCCGTGGGGCCCTTTAGAGGGATGAGGCCAGCCTGGAGCCCACCAGAACCTGCATCCATACTGCTCTTGCCACCCATGCACCACATGCTCCTCCAGCAGGCCCCATGGAAGTGCCCTAACATCTGAGGGACCCCAGCCCTGCTTGCTCATCCTCAAAACATCCCAGCCTTCCAGCTACCCTGGGAGAAGGAGATCTCTAGGGCAGGGCCCCCTCCAAACAGCTGCAGACCTCATGTCATCCCAGTTCTCCACACTTGCAAGGTAACCCCTGACCACTCTGCACCTCAGCCCTACTGTAGCTTGAAGGAGGCCTGAAGGCCAGCCAGCAGGGTCAGTGGGAAAATCCCTAAAGCCAGCAGAGAGGTCAACATCCTCATATATGCCCAGGCTCTGCAGGGACCAGGCAGGGGCACCAGCAGATCTTAGAAGGTTTGAGTCACCCTGGTGTAGGAACATAGAGTCTTTGTGTGGCATTGTGGGATAAGCACAGGACTTCTAGCTACAAGATCAGTGGTTCAAACCCACCAGCTGCTTCTAGAAAACCTTATATAAATCAGTTATGAGTCAAAACTAATTCATAACATATCATAGCATGGAGCTCTGGTAGTGTAGTGGTTACAAGTCAATCTCAAGGTCAGCAGTTCAAAACTATCAGTTGTTCCAAGGAGAAAGATGAGGCTTTTGTGCTCCCATAAAGATTTACAGCCATAAAGATTTACAGATTTATGCTATGCAGTGTGGCTATGAGTCAGAACCATCTCCACGGCACACCACCCACCCACTCATCACCAGCATAGCACAGCACAGCTTAACATAACATTAGTGTGGGGAATCCCAGACCAGGGAGCCCCTGAGACCCATGCCACAGGCTGGCAAGCTCCTTTGCTGGGCCCAGCATCTTCTAACACAGATCACCTTGGGAACTGCTTCCCTCCTTCCATCGGAGTGGCCGGTCCCAGCGCCAGCAAGGTCTCAGGCATCCACAGTCACCAGTGCTGACAATAAAAGGTTTCTGGGCCCCTCTGTGGTACCCAAAGTGTTCCCTGAAAGGCTCCTGGAGAGAGAGGGGAGGGCATCTTGTAGGGTGACTGGAACTGGCACTGAAGCCACTCCAGGCAGCTAAACCATCATACGAAGATCCTATGGGCAGAGAACAACAGTACGATTCTGATTATAAGCCCTAAAGGGCCTGAGGACAGGCTCCAAACCCAGAGAGCCACTTCTCCTGTGTGCAGCTCTATGCAGGGGCCCAGTGGGCAGCAAGGGAGGCTTGTGCACTAGTGATGGCTCTCCAGGTCACATGGATAAGCCAGGGATCATACCAGGTGTGGGGAGGCAGTGGTGCCAAGATCCCCACCAGTTCTAGGAAGCTACAGGTCTGCAGGAGACCCTGTCTTTGGGTAGCTCTGCAGAGAATGGGAAAGCCAGGTACAGCTGGGCAGATTCCCCACGGCCTCTGGTCAGAGGAGTCAGTAGACACATGGAGCCTTGCAGAAGAAAGGACCAGGACAAACAGCCAAAAGGAAGGGCATTGTATGTAGGGAGCACAGTGTAGGCAGGGAGTACAGTGCACCCCAGAAGCAGAGTTCTATGTGTGACACAGTGTGAGGGGAGAGAGATAGAGATAAGCTTTGGGAGAAAGCTGGCCCCTACTGGGCCTGAAACACTGTCTGAAGAAGAGCAGAGAGACCAACAGCCAGGTGGACAGACATACAAGGCAATTCAGCCAGAAAGAGGCAGAAGGAAGAGAGGCTGAGAGGGGAGTGGCAAGGGAGTGGGGACAGGAAGCCAGAAATTGGAAAGGGGTGAGCAGAGAAGGAGAGGCAGGGGCAGAAAGTGGGATGCAGCAAGAGGGTCAGGTGTGGGGTGAGGAGGCCAGTGCCCACTCTCTTCTCTGTGTCAGACCCCTAGACCCCAACCCTTTCCTGAACACAGACCCTGGTGTTCAGACACTCCTCTCCCTTCCTGAGCTATGGCCAGCTTCCTGCTTGTGAATAGAGAAGACAGGGCTGAGCTAAGAGCAGAGGGCTCTGATGCCGGGCCTGGAGCCTCAGATGCCCTGTCTGTAGAATGAGACCACCCTGCCCACCTGACCCTGTAGTGGTGGCCCAAGGCCTAGACAGTCTACCTGCCCTGGTCTAGGGGGCAGCTGTCCAGGCCAGCATCTATACCATGAGGCACCCGTGTGACTAGCAAATGGACCTGCCCACAACCCGCAAGGTGGGCTGGGCTCAGGGAAGGAAAAGTCAGATTTAATAGAGCGGGGCCATCTGCTTTTCCACTTGCCTAGTCTTTGGATACTCCTCTGTAAACGATCCTCAGTAACGCTCCTGGATTCCATGCCAAAAAGAGGGGAAACTTTGGACTCACAAGCTCGTTCTTTGAACCAAACCATATTTGAGTTCATCTGCCGGCCCTCCTGCATTTCAGTCTCCTCGGGTGGGACAGGGACCACTGTAAATAGGGGGGGGGGGAGAGGTAGGCTGGGCACCCAGCCAGGCAGGAGGGTAAGCCCAACACCTTCCCTGACATCTTCCCATGCACAGCTATCCTGGTGAAGCTCTTTGTTCACTTGGTCCCAGAGGTCTTGTCATCAACAAAGTCACCTGTAGCCCCTTCCTCCTAGGCTCACAGTCCCCACCACCCCACCCATCATCCAGCTGGCACTGACTCTTATTTCTGCCTCCCCTGGCCCAAAGTCGACCTTGTTGGGAAAGGATTTTGTAGCTGAGGTGTCCAGCCCATTGCCTTTTTGCTGGCCCGTTTCTCAGCACCCTTCACGTTGAGTGCTTATCCTATGGCACCACACCATGACTCCAGCCAACACATTAAGAGCGAGCTAGTTAAGTGTTTGACCCAATATAACTGCCTAATTTTTGAGTTTATCATTTTGTAAGGCCTATGAATTATGTTATAAATTCCCAAATGGCCCTTGACAGAAAAAAACGTTCCCTACCCCCGTTCTATGAGTCCTGGTGTGGCACTGTGGGTTAATGTGTCGGACTGCAAATTCATTTGAATCACAAAGTTGGTGGTTCAAGCTCACCAGTCACTCCTTGGAGACCCTATACCGGGTCACTATAGGTGAGAATCAACTCGATGGCACTTAACAACAATAGCCCCTGTTCTAGTGTGGTGCTGTGGGTTAATGCACTGGACTGCAAAGTTGGTTTGAACCACAATATTGGTGGTGAAATTCACCAGCCGCTCCTCGGGAACCCTATACAGAGTCACTATGAGTCAGAACCAACTCAATGACACTTAACAACAACAATTCTTGATTTAGGGAGCGGTCTTAAAGAGCCAGGAAATGAGGGTACACTGGTTCTAATGCTTCACTTGAGCACAGTATCTACTCCCTAGCCCCTCATCTCCCTAGGCCTCAGTTTTTCATCTGTACCCAGAAAGTTGGACTCAGGGCTTTCTTAGGTGCCCCCAGTTGTCAGAAGCCCAGTACCCCCAGTGGAGGTTGGTGGTGATGTATTGTGGAGTCGGAACTCTCTCATAGCGACCCTGTACAGGGTTTCCAAGGCTATAAATCTTTACGGGAGCAGAAAGCCTCATCTTTCTCCCACAGAACAGCTGGTATTTTCAAACTGCTGACCCTAAGGTTCACATCCCAATTCGTAACCACTATGCTACCAGAGCACCTGCTTTCAAAACAAGAGGGTTTGGGTGTGATTTGACTCGAGGCAGCCATGGCTGACCATACAGCTTGCCCAAGGAAGGGTACCAAGCCCTGGACAGAGGAGGCTAGAAGTGGCCATGGCATACTCCTGAATCCCACTTCACAGCCATTTCATGGCACCTCTGGGGCCAGGCACCACCCCTCTCTCCCCAGGGCTCTCAGCTCCTTACAACAGGCCTGTACAACCCCTCTGAGGGGCAGGCTTCTTGTCACAAAAGTTCCACATGTTCCTTCATCCCAACTGTTAATGTGCCAACAGTTAATGTACTCAGCTACAACACTAAAAGTTGAAGGTTTGAGTTCACCCAGAGGCACCTCAAAGCCTACAGGTGCACTTCCAAAAGGTCACCGATATAAAACTCTACGGAGCACAGTTCTGCTCTGATACATATGGGGATGACCATGAGTCAAATTGACTCAATGCAACTGGTGCCCCATCTTCTGGAAACACGTTCCCCCTGATCTCCATTGCTTTTTTTTTTTGCCTCATCCTTCCAGTCTCCACTGTAAGGTCAGTCTTCCCAGATGTTCAATTGAGCCCCAGGATCCTCAGATGTATCTTCCCATCCACTTATCACATGGGGGACAATACCCTGGTTTCTTGCCTGTGTCCCCATGTCCCCAGATAACCTACTGATGCCATAGGAGTCTCCCTGTCCATTGTGTCCCCACATCTAGTGCTAGGGCTGACTCGAGCAGGGTGTAGTGACTATCTATGAATGAATGAGTGAGTACGCGCTCAAACCACTGCTCCACAAACCTTGGTCTCACGCATACAATTGGACCCAGGCTGAGTCCATTCTGGGCCTCTCCAAGGCAGAGGTCCATGGCACCCCAAAGACAGGGGACACCACCCTATGCAGCACCTCCCTGGGAAGAATAAGCCCCAACCCCCATTCCCTTCCTTCACTTTGCTTGCCTCTTGAAAATGTATTCAAATGTTTAAATTCTGTTTTGGGAATAAGTAGCCCAACATATGGTCTAATCACATTTTATCTTCTGAGAAAAAATACACAGAAAACTTGGAAAATGATGACTGACGATGTTTTATCATGTTTTTTTTTTTCTTTCTTTCTTTCTTTTTCTGATAGTGCTTTTTATGAACATATGCATGTCACAAATGAAAAGTCAATTAGCAACAGTCTGCCTCAGTCCAGTCATTGTACTCAGGGACAAAGTGAGGTGCAAATGACGGGAAGGGACTGGACCTGAATCCCAGGCCCAGGGACATTGGTCTTTTCCTTCATTGTGCCCTCGGAGGCTTACATGTGGCTCCTAAGGGCACTTCTAGAAGTAGTGTGATGGACTTCTATTGTCTCCTAGAGAGGCTCTGAGGGGCGCCTTCGATGGTATGGAACTCCCTCCATGGGTAACTTCCTGTCAAGAGCATAAGATGATGGTGGGTGGAGAGCTGGTACACCCTGGTCCAGAGGCTCCTCTCCCATGGCACTGCCAGGCAATGGTGCCAGTGATCTCCAGACCCACCTCTGACCACCCACCCACCAGCTCTAAAGGATTCAGATGGCATCCACCAAGATGACACTGGAAACCCATCTGGAAGTAGGAGAACATGTGCGTGTTACACCGAGAAAGAACCCACTTCCTGTGCCTCCCTCCTCTGTGCACTCCACCCCAGGATGAAATGCTCAAGTATCCTGATTCTGGGTCCCTAAAGGTCCCCCTCAGATACAGACTCACTTAATTAAATGTGTGTGGGTTCATTTGTTTAATCCCTCCACTGCTTCCTTTATGATCTCAAACCCTGTGAGGCGTGGCAGTATAGACTTGGTTGGTCATTACATGGCACAGTGACTGGCACACAGTAGGTGCACAGGGCATAGTTATTGATGACCGACTAGTGGCCCTTTGTCCAGTGCTGGACAGCTTACGAAGCCTTTCTCTGTTTTGCATTATGTTGTTTTTTGCTCATGGCAACCCAGACATGTTGTTCGTGAATGAGAGACTAAGTCTCAGAAAGGGAAGGTGACATGTCCAAGGTCACTAAACCAGAACTGGTCTGCATGTGGCCCAGCTCTCTCTGTAGGCTCTAAGGAGATTGGCCATGGACATTCCTCCTGAGGGGGCTGAACGGCAGCTTCTGCTAATGCTACAGTGCATTCCTGGCCTTGTACAGCAAAGAACCTTTTCCCTCTGCTTCTGTGAGGGAAACAGGGAGGCCCTCTGACCACCATCCCCTGAACAAGGTGACCAGGACTCTCTGGGGGATACAGGGAAAGGAGAGATTAGGAGTCCACCTGAACCCTCATTGCAAAGGTTTGTCAGAGGGGAGACTTGGAGTAAGGGGGCTACAGAAGGGGCCAACACAGGGCTGGGCCAGAGGAGGTGCAGGGGAGCCAGGACGCCTGTCCCATCCCAAGGGCATGCTGCTGCTCTTGCTCAGATGAGAGGTCTCAGCAACCAAGTGTCCCTCAGAAGAGCTCAACTGTGGGCTGGCAGGTGGATCTTCTACTGCAGAGGAGGCTGGATGGACACTCAGTCACAGACAGTCACAGGCAGAGCTGCCAGCAGACTGGACACGGTCAGCCAACACAGGCCAGCTGGGCACCATGGGGCATTAGTTTCTAATTAAGAGAAAATCCATGTCTTGACCTTCCTCCCTGAGGAGTTCCCCTGCTAGAGTATCCAGACACAAGCAGGCCCACGACTAGTGGATATGGTCACCTGGTCTGTATTGGAGGACTACAGAACAGGTGCTGACCCCTACAATTAACACACTCTGGGTGAGTGGACGCCAGTCAGTAGTTTCAGTTAAGTGCATTCATCAAACCAGTTTACTGCTGCGGACTCTGTGGGTGCCCAGAATGCCATCTCAGACACAGCCTCTGACCTGCGAGCTTATCAAGGAAACAAGTCACCCACAGACACACGGTGCCATCCATGCCACACATGGGATCAATGGAACATGCAGGATGGAAAGCCTGGAGAAATCTGGAAATCACAAAAGAAGGGAACTTAACATCTGGGTCTTGAAGGATACGTAGGAGTTTGCTTCCAAGTAAATGATAGGAAATAAGTATTCCAGATAGAAAGAATAGCATCTCTTCAGAGTTATAGAGCTAAGAATCCTTCAAACTCAGGTCATTCTGATCTCAAAGCCCAAGGACACTGTGCTCTAATACCATGTATGTGAGGAGACTTGAATGCCATGCCAAGGCTCAAAGTAGAGCCAGGGAGGGAAGTTTATTCTGATGAGTTTGTGGCAAAGCTTTGCTGAGAGCAGGCTGCAGGATAAGGGAGACTCGAGAGACATTTCTGAGGAAGAATCTCCAAAGTTTGGTGACCAGTCAGATATTGGCGCATCATCTACCCTGCCCATGCCTTAATTTCCTTCCTCATCTATAAACTGTGACACAAAGATGCCTGTCCCCTGCCTACCCCATCCTACCTCCAGGGTATTGTGAGACCATGACCCCTGGGACTGAGTCTCTGAGGTGCTTCTACCAGTTGTGTGCCCCTGGACATCACCTGCCTTACATGACTTGGTTTCATCATCCATAATATGCAGGTGGCAATCCCAGCCTTCTCCTCCTGGAGGTGTTATAACAATCCAATGCAGTTATCCACATGGGTCACTTAGCACAAGGTCCGACAGTGTGAGCCCTCCTTAATGTCCACAGGCCCACGCTTGTAAGTAGCACAGGATGCATAAGAAGTCAACATGGTCTTCAGAAGATGGGAAAGAACGTCAGATGACCAGAGCAGTTGCATTAGGCAAAAAGATGGAGACCTTCTCTCTGTTTTCTTTTATCCACACATTTTCTGTTATTAAGATATCAACTTAATAATTTTAAAACAATTATTTAAAAGACTTACAAGCTTTCAAGAGGGAACCTAGAGCTAGGGGGCATTGAGGAAGACAGAATCTCCGGTAAGTACTATCCAATCTGTCTAGGCGGAGCTGATGTAATGAAATGCAGATGGGTCATTTGTGATACAATAGTGAATAATTGTTATCAGGACTGATTGTGAGGGTTGGAAATGTAAAGGTAGACATTTTGTAGCAAAGAAGGGAGTGATTAACTCTCCAGTCTAGGAGCGGAGGTCTCTAGGACCATCAACAGAGAAGAGCCGAGAGCGGGACCCTACTCAGAGAAGCAGTGATGCCTGAGATGGAGGCAGAGATGATGACGTGGAGTGATGAAGCGGCTGGGGACTTTGGATCCAGAGAGGGAGAGGGACTGTGTGCTGAAGACTGGGAGGGGAGAGGGAGTATAGGGTGTGAATTTGTAGGGTATACCCTTTGGTCGGTTGATGATGCATGGAGGGGATTGGAACCATGACAATGAAACGATATACGATAGAATGAATGTAAAACTAAAGTTCTCTCATGTAAACTATTGTATAATTCACAATAAAACATTAAAAAATAAAAAAGACTTACAACATAATGTAAGTGATTGTTCTCAAAGAAAAGCTCTTACCTTGAACACTTAGGGTTTGGAAGCAGCTGAAACCAGGAACCACCTGGGAAGATCAAGCAGTTCTCAGCCCTTGACTCACTTCAGGGACCTGTGAAGTCCTCAGAGCTTGCAGAGTTAGCATCTTCAAAAGGTCACCACACTGAAAAGTCTCTGCCTTGTCTGTCCTCACCTGTCTATCACAATCCAAAAGCAGCAAAGAGAGCAAAGGCATGCCTTGTGCCCCACATGCCAGGCCCTGGCCCAAGCTTTTTGCTTGGTGGACTGTGCATTCAATTTCCCCAAACCCTCTGAGGAAGGGATCACATTGGCTCATCCTACTATGGGTGGTCACCACCTTAAAATCTTCCCCTGTGCCTAACCTTCCCACTGCTTAGAAGCTAACTCATCAAACCACATGCATGTCAGAGACCAGCCAGCATCTGCTGCCCAGGCTATGGGGCATAGAGGAGATGTGTGTGGGGAGATATGTAAAAATGGACATGCACCCTGGGGGTTGACTCCCTGGGAGAAGGCCAGAAAGAGTGGTCCAGTAGGGCCTCCAGGACAAGGACGGGGAGGGTTTGGGAAAATAGGGGAAAATGAGGAGGCCATAATAGGCATCAAGATAGGGTCTGGCTGTTCCTTGTTTAGGAAATGGAGGGGACTAGCCTTCACTGGACTGCTAACCACATGGTCGGTGGTTCAAACCCACCACCCGCTCCTTGGAACACATATACAGAGTTACTGCGAGTCTGAACTAACTCAATGGCACTTAACACCAACAACAGCCTCCCCTGGAGGATGCCCGGGTCAGGCAGCAAAGTCATAAAGAGCCTTGAATATCACACTGAGCAAGGACACTATTCGTGGAAGGGGTGAGCAATAGGGTGTGACAAGAAAAGAGCTAAAAGATGAGGAGAATTCGCCTGGAAGTGGTGCCATTAGAAAACTATCAGGCAGTCCAGGAAAAGGTTGGGAGAGCAAGGTGTTTCTAAATTCAATTATTTAGCTCTGAAGTAAAACTGATTTTCTGGGACTACTGAGTCAAAAGAAGATGAGACCTCATTCCTGGCCTCTCAGAATTCTGGAATCACCTCATTTTCCATTCTTCTAGCCAGGTCGCCTCTCCCCATTCCTAATTTGTATGGTGGCAGCCCTGGTGGCCTTCTACGTGAACGGCGATAAGAAGGGCTTTCAAAGAGATGAAAGGCAGGCTCCAAGACGCTCACCAAAGCACACAATTGCAGAAACTGAGCGGTGGGTACGTCACCTGCTATCAGTTGTGATAACAAAGAGACTGCGGAAATGCAGCCAGCAGATGGAAACTCACTGAAACGCCAGCCAAAAGAAATAGCCCCATCGGAAACACAAAATTCCCGTTTAACAAAGCTCTTTCCTCCTTCCTCCCATTTTGGAGCAAACCTCCTGCTGTGGCCCCTGGAACTTTGGCAATCTGAGATGAGTTCTTTATTCTGGACCAGCACACCACCGTGTCTGTTAAGTACAAAAGGAAAAATGCTTTCGGATTTGGAAATGGGGTTGCAGTCACAGATGGTGCCTGAACACGCATAAATTCGGTTGCTGCTTGAACAGATGGAAACTTGAAGGAAATTTTTAAAAAATGTTAGCATTCATCTGCCAGACCACTGCTGAGCTGGAGAAGCAGGGTTGTCACTTGACTGGAGAGGGTCTTGGTTTTCCAATCTGTGGCACAGGGTAAGAAGTCTTTTAGAGATCTAGTGGCCAGAGCAACCAGTGCCCACAACTGGACATTTTCTCGGAGGAAGGTGAAAAGCCTCTTGCTAGCTGAGGGAACTTAAGTATGTTGATTAACCTTTCTGAGCCCCAGTTTCCTTGCTTTAACAATTAATGATAAGGGCAGGCTGAATAGATGTGAAAATGAATGGAGTCATCCATGGGTCCAGGCAGGTGTGGTGGAGCCAAAGGGAAGCTGAGGCTCTGAGAAAGAACCCCAGTCAACCCCACTGGAGAGGCTAGTAGAAAAAGGATATGGAAACCTGCCCCCATACCAGCATTTCCTTCCTAGAAACCCCTATGACCCTGGAAAAGAGCTCGTGGAAGGATCCAATGGTAGATCAGAGCCTGCAAAAACATTTTGGCAGGAAGGCCTGTGACAGGCCTGTAGCCATTCTGATTGAAAATTCTGTCTGTGGTGCCCAAGGTCTCACGCAGAAAGCAATTCAGTCCTCACTTGCTGCCACCCAGTGAAGAGTTCATTGGTAGTCAATTGATTGCAAAATTGCCCTCGATGCTTTACCTCCTCTGCTATGTAACTTTGTAGCAACTCCCAGGAGCAGGTGGAAATTGTGTCTTTCCTTGCATTTGCCAGGCCTATTTGCAACTTGCTTGGGTCATTAGAAGGTAACAGGGTGGCATGTATCCATCCAACACAAGGCTTCCATTCCCCTGTGTCCCTCATTCTTTACTCTGAGAACAAGCCTTTCTGGAAGAAGAGACACAGGAGCAGAGTCTAGTTGGCTCATTGCCTGGCTGAGGATCCAGACAACGGAGAAAATCAAAGGTGAAGATCAACAGAACCTCCTGCCAAGCCACAAGTTACCTCAGATGCAAGAGTGAGTCTTGCCAAGCACAGCTTAGATGAACAGACCCATCGACCAGACCAATCCAACCATGCGTGGACAAAGTATATGTGTACAGATGCATGCCACAGAGTCTTAATGGTGTGTGTTAAGCAGCATTATTAGAGCAATAGACACTGGCCTGAGGGTCAGCAGCAGTTTCGCAGTTAAATGCTTTCTCTCTATGCGGGAGACTAGGGTTTGATGCCCGACCAACACATTTCAGATGCCACCCGCACTCATCTTTCAATGGAGCCTTATATCTTGCTATGATGCTGAACAGATATCATAGGAGATTCAGACTACAAGGAAGCAGGAAGAAACCTCTGGTAATCTTCTTCTGAAAATCAATGAAAACCCCGTGGATCACATCTGATCCTGCCAGACCCGGAGTCTCCATGAGTGGAGCCAACTCAATGCCAGCTAACAATAACAAGATACTGACCCACCCCTTTCACCTGACAATGTTGAATTGTTACCTCAGCCTGTGATCCTGGAAAACAGAGAAGATTAAAGAGAGCCCCCACCTTTTGTGTTCAGGTAAATGGCCACTGTAAATCGCCACTCTTCCCAAATGGCTTATGGAGGACCCACGATGTCCCCTTGTTTATCTTTACCAAGGCCAGACACCAACCTTCCAAGTTCCCATCCTTTACTCATGAACCAGTAACTGAACAGCTTTCCCCTAGATCAATCAGAAGCAAACAACTTGTTAATTAAATGTAGGTTAAGGTTTTCTATTTCCCCCAACTCCCTGAAATTTAACCCACTTCAGTCTAGGCCTACCTACTTATTGTTATTGTTAGGTGCCATCGTGTTGGTACCAACTCATAGCAACCTTATGCACAGCAGAACGAAACACTGACCAATCCTGGGCCAACCTCACTACTGTTGCCACGCTTGAGGCCATTGATGCTGCCACTGGCCAATTCATCTCGTTGGGGGTCTTCCTCTTTTTCTCTGACCCTCCACCTTACCAAACATGATATCCTTCTCCAGCGACTGGTTCCTCCTGACAATATGTCCGAAGTATGAGGACCCCTGCAGGAGAATAGATAAAACATTCTCCGCATCTGGTATATTCTAAGCTGGTTTGGTTTGGAATCTAACTCTTGAGATGCTTGCTGATTTCATGGTGAGAGTGTTTTCCCTATGACAATAGACCCCTCCCCTTATTATCATAGTCCCTTCCCCCTTTCCTTCCTCCCTATCCAAGTCTGCATGTGGTTTTGGTTTGCTTTGTTTTCATTTTCTTTTTTTTTTTTCACACACTAGGCTCACACTCCAAGCCAAAGTATTTGGAGGCTCCAAGTGCAAATCCAGAAGTGCAGAGTGAGCCTCTATTCAAAGACAGGAAGCTCCTATGCCACAGTCCATGGCCTTAGCGCAACAGCCCCAGGTCATGTGACCATGCTAACAAACCACTCTTCAGTTGGCACAGCTGATTCCCTGATGAATAGTGGGATGGACCAGCCTCTGCATAGGCTCAGAGGACTGGCACAACAGACAGGCAGCAGCCCTCCAGGTGCCCATAGGTGAGGTGAAGCTTTCGGGGCTGGTGCCCAGGCAAGGGCTGAACACACTGGAGCTGGGCATAAGAAAGACACCAGCCCAGTAAAACCCTTCCACAACCTGCCCCCACATGGCCTCACTGGCACCACAGATTCTAGCTGGTTTTACTCTAGGGGGTCTAGCAGCTTTGTAACCCACCAGCACGACGGCAACAGGCTGCCAGTCCTAGTATCTGAGGCAAGCAGCACAGTGGGTTCTGTGAAATAGGGTCAGGATGCTGAGGTTCCTGCTGACCCATAGACCCTGAGTAGACCCTCCAAACCAGCCCTTCATGCCCATTGGAGGCCTGAGAGCTCCAGGCGATAGTCCAAGGAAGCAGTTCCCACCACAAAGAGAAGTCCAGCAAGCCCACTTTTCTTTCAAAACTGCACATTGGTTGTCTTGTCTCAAAATATCTTGGAAAATCTTGCCTTCATTTTTATAATTGTGAATGCTACTGGCATAGTGAAATACAACAGACTGGGTGACTGACAAGAACAGAAACGTATTGTCTCGCAATTCTGGACATTGAGAGTCTAAAATCAGGATGTCAGCTGTGTTGATTACTTCTGAGACTTGGAGAGAGAAACTGTCTCATGTCTCCCTCCAGGTGTCTTCAGAGGTTCCTCTGTCTCCCTGTCTCTGTGTATCTTCTCTTTCATTGTTAGAACCCATCATACTTCAGTATGATCTTACATTAATCTGATTGATAACATCCTCAAGGGCTCTATTTCTAAACAGGGTCACATTCACAAGTATAGGAAATGGAACTTTAATGGATCGTTTTGGAGAGATGTAATTCAATCTATAACATTTTCCTCTTTGTTGTTGTTGTTGTTGTTAGGTGCCTTGAGTCAGTTCCAACTCTTAGTGCCCCTGTGAACAACAGAACAAAACACAGCCATTTCGGTACCATTTTTACAATCATTGTTACACTTGAGCCCATAGCCGTTGCCACTATCCCAATCCATCTCGTTCGTGGTTTTAATCATTTTTTGTTGCCCCTCCATTCTACCAAACATGATGTCATTTCTCCAGGGACTGGTTCTGGATACCAAATTTTGAGACCAAGTCTCAACTTCCTGACTTCTAAGGAGCATTCAGGCTGTGCTTCTTCTAACACAGATGTGTTTGCTCTTCTGACAGTTCATGGTAACTTTCAATATTCTTATCCAATACCAAAATTCAAATCTTCTAAGGTCTTCTTTATTCATTGTCCAAAAGTCACATACATATAAGGCTATTGAAAATACCAGACACACCTTAGTCTTCAAACTGACATCTTTGCTCTTGAACACTTTCAAGAGGTCTTTTGTAGCAGATTTGCCTAATGCAATGCATCATTCGATTTCTTGACTGCTGCTCCATAAGTGTTGATGGTGAATCCAAGCAAAATGAAGTCTTTGACAACTTCAATCTTTTCTCCATTTACTTTGATGTTATTTATTGGTCCAGTGGTGAGTACTTTTGTTTTCTTTACATTGTGTGCAACCCATCAAAGTCTATGGTCTTTGTTCTTCATCAATGAGTGTTGTAAGTCCTCTTTACTTTCAGCAAGTAAGGTTGTATCATCCACATATTGTAGGTTGTTAATGAATCTTCCTCCAACCCTAATGCTATAGTTTTCTTCATGTAATTCAGCTTCTTTGATAATTTGCTCAACATACAGATAGAATAAATATGGTGAAAGAATATAACCCTGGTGAATACCATACCTAATTTTAAAACAGCCAGTATTCCCTTATTCCCTTGGAACGACTGCTACATCTTGAAGTGCTTGAATATCTACCATTTCTTTTTGGTACAGTGACTCTGTGTATTCCTTCCATATTCTCTCTTTTTTTTAATGTTTTATTGTGAATTATGTGATAGTTTACATGGGAGAACATTAGCTTTACATTCATCCTGTCATATATCATTTCACTGCCAACAAACCAAAGGGCATACCCTACAAGCCTGTGCTCTAGTCGTCAGCACACAGCCCTTCTCCCTCTCTGGGTCTAAAGTACCCAGCTGCTCCATCTCTACATCATCATCTCTGCCTCCATCTCTGGTGTCACTGCTTCTCTGAGTAGGGTCCCACTCTCCGCTCTTCTCCCATGATAGTCCCAGGGAACTCCGCTCTTAGACTGCCAAGTTAACCACTTCCCTCCTTGCTACAAAACATCTACCTTTATATTTCCAACCTTCACAATCAGTCCTGATAACAATTATTCACTATTGTATCACAAGAGACTTATCTGCATTTCCTTTCATCAGCCCCACCTAGACAGATTGGGTACTACTCAGTGGAGATTCTACCTTCCTTCACACCCTCTGGATCTCAGTTCCTACTTGAAAGCTTGTAAGCCAGTCACTCCTTGCCTTTGTA
>NW_006408622.1:2053549-2104888 GCF_000296735.1 Chrysochloris asiatica
TTTTTCTTTCTTCCTGTATAATGTTCTTGATGTCATCCCACAACTCTTCAGGTCTTAAGTCATTAGTGTGTAATACATCAGACCTGTTCTTGAAATATGAGTGGAATGTAGGATCCTATCCAAAGAAACAGTGACACCAGAGATGGAGGCAGAGATGAGGACATGGAGCGATAGAACAGCTGAGGACTCTAGACTCATGGAAAGAAAGAGGCTGTGTGCTGGCAGCCAGGAGGCAGGCTTGCAGAATGTGCCCTTTGGATGTTTACATGATTATATATTCCTGAATGTTTCTGTGTACATCTTCTCCTCCTCCCACCCCACCCCACCCCCCAAAAAAACCCAGAGGGAATAGAAGCAATTACTATTGAATGATGATGTATGGAGGCGATTGTAATCATTGCAATAAAAAGATGAGGGTAAAATCAATGCTCTCCCATGTAAATTATCACTCAATTTACAATAAAAACTTTTTTAAAAAAAAAGTTCTTGAGATGGTCTCTAAATCAGTTTGTTGAAAGATTTAAATTTATAGTCCATCAATTCCCAGAACTTTATCCTTTACCAATATCTTGGGCTTCTTAATTCAGCATTATTGGCTAAACAATCAGAAGTAGACTGTCTCTCCTTCTTACTTGTCTATCTTAGTCTGGAAGCTCAGCCAAAGGTGGCCCTGCTGGTATTTTATATACTGGTGGGTTCACAGCAACATTCAAGCCACCACATTATGACCAGCTGAGAGAGAAGTGGTGGATGAAATTGTTTAGGAATACTGTCAGTCTCTGTGCTGGCTGGTGATACCCAGGAGTAGGTGCTGTGGCTTCCTAGGCTCTGAAACCTCCTCATCAGGGCCAAGAGCTGGAGTATAAGCTTGTCAGAAGTAGCAAGTTATTGAAATCTGCAAACTGGCCAGCTTCCCCCCTGACCTGCCCTGAGGAAGATGACCAGAGCATTCCTCCTCCTGTCTAACCCTTCCATTGCAGGCTTTCCTGATTTCCCTGGTCTCCAAATAGCAAAACCTCAAGGGGAAGAACACAAGGCAGAGACAATGAGGCACTTTAGTTGGATTGTGTTTTATTCCTGGATCACACTGCATAAACATTTATATCTTTTCTCACAATTATATTAAAAGGTAGATAAGCCCCTATAAACCTACATTTGGCATTTCAGCTTCTAATCCAACAAATCTCATTTATCCCCTCTCTCTCCCATGTGTGCATGCTCTCAGTGGTTTCTTTGGCAGATAGGGAAAGGATGGGGGTTGCCTGGCTCATCTCTCTTCTTGGGAAGAGTGGCTCTCTCTGGGCGTGGAGCGGGACTGTGCAAGGCAGAGCAGTGGATGCTGTTCAACATCATGGGCACAGACTCTAGTCTGACACTGGCCGGTGGGACTTCTCAGGACCTTCGGTATATTTAAATGTCTGCCAGTCTCCAAAGGAGACATATGGTGAGCAGCTTTTCCTATGCTTTGATTATAAAATGCCTAGCCTATGTAAGCCAATAAAGGAAGAAAACTGAAGAGGCTCAGGAATGGGAGGGACCTATCTAAAGGCTATCAGGGCATTAGCAACAGATGGAGAACCAGAGCCTTCATAGATGAACCCCCCACCCCACTATTCTGTTCCCTTCCTCAAGTATCTTTACTGAAAAAAACATATTAGGAGGAAGAATAGCATGACCTGTGCTCTAAAAGAAATTCTGGTCTGGATAGGAACCAGTCAGATCAAACAAATAAACAACAGGCTGGCCTTGGGGATGAATGACCTGGAGTTGGGCTTGTGGACACTCTAAGTCTTTTAGTGATGAAGGGGATCCCAGAAGGAGCTACTAATATTTTTAAAACCAGCAGGGACACCCATAGTGAGCAGATTTGAGTGTGGTTTCCAGACTAAGACAGACTAGGAATAAGGAAAAGGCAGTCCACTTTTGAAAAATTGGCCACTGAAAACCTTATGGGTAACAACAGAACATTGTCTGACAGAGTGCCAAAAGATGAGCCTGTCAGGTTGGAAGGCACTCACATGTGACTGGGGAAGAGCTGTCTTCTTAAAATAGAGTTGGCCTTAGTTACATGAATGGAGCAAAGCTTTTGAGACCACTCAAAATGAGAAGAAACAGCTGCAAACATCCATTAATAATCAGAACATGGAATGTATGAATTCAGAAAAATTAGAAGTAGTCAAAACTGAAGGGAACACATAAAGATCAAAATCTTAGGCATTAGTGTTCTGAAATGGTTTGGTAGTGGCCATTTTAAATTAGATAATCATATGGTCTAATATACCAGGAATGACACATTGAAGAGGAATGGTATCATATCCATCATTTTAAAAAGCCTTTTCAAATCTATTTTGTACACCATCCTGTACACAGTTTAGCCTAGGGATGAAGTACAACACTGTCAGTGATGGATAATATCCACACGCCTACAATTGTTGTTGTTGTTAAGTGCTGTCAATTCAGTTCCGACTCACAGAGACCCTGTACAGAGTTTCCCAGGAGCAGCGGGTAGGTTTGACCTACTGACCTTGTGGTTCAAAATAAAGACCAGTTAATACAACTGTGCAAATCTATGAACCAACTATTAATTCCAAAGGTAAGGAAACTGAAATTTTTTACCAACTTCTTCAGGCTCAAATTGGTCAAACATGCAATAAAAATGCAGTGACAATTATTAGTGATTAGATGTGAAAGATGGAAACAAAGAAGAAAGATCAGTAGTTGGAAAATATGACCTGAGTGATAGAAATAATGCCACAGATCACATGATAGCATTTTGCAAGACCAATGATGTATTCATTGCAAGTATCTTTTTCAACAACATAAAGAGTAACAATACACGTGGAGCTTGCCAGATGTGATGCACAAGAATGAAATTGGCTATGTGTCTAGAAAGAGCTGTTGGAAACAACTCAATATCATCAACAGCAATTGCTCAAATGCAAATTCAAGTTGAAATTGAAGAAAATTAAAACAAGTTCATGAGAGTAAAAATATAACTTCGAGTATATCCCACCTGACCCTCTCAGTAATCTATTTGACACATTGAACACAAATGACCAAAGACCAGACAAGCTGTGATTTGACATAAAAAAATATATACATAAAGAAAGCAGTTATTCAAGAGAAAGAAAAGACCAAAATGCATGTCAGAAGAGACTCTGAAACTTGCTCTAAAATGTAGAGAAGCTAACGAAAAAGGAAGAAATGATGAAGTAAAAGAGTTTAACAGAAAATGTCCAAAGGTAGCTTGAAAAACCTAATTAATAAAATGTGCAAAGTATTGTAATAAAATGTGCAAATAATTATAAAACTAGAAAGGAATGGCACAATCAGCATTTCCCTAGCTGAAAAACTAAAGAAAATTTTTAAGCTTCAAGTTCCAATAATGAAAGATCTTATAAGCAAGATAGAAGGAATACACAGAGTCACTCTACCAACAAGACCTAGTTGATGTTTAACCATTTCATTGGTACTGAAGGAAGAAGTCCAAGCTTCACTGAAGACCCTGGCAAAAAGCAATGCACAAGGAACTGACTGAATACTAGTTCAATGTTTCATCAAATCAGCGTCGCACTGGAGATTTTTACTCATCTATGCCAAGAAATTTGGAAGACAACTACCTGGTCAACCAACCGGGAGAGATCCATATTTGTGCCCAATTCAAAAAAAGATGACCCAAGAGAATGTGGAAATTATCAAACATTATTTATACTCCATGCAAGCGAATTTTGCTAAAGAGAATTCATAAACTCTTGGAGCAGTGCACAGACAGAGAACTGCCAGAAATTCGAGCCAGATCAGAAGAGGATGGAGAACAAGGGATATCAGATGGCGCTTGGCTGAAAGCTGTTTACATGTGTTTTATTGGCTATATGAAAGGCATTGGACTATGTTCATCATAATCAATTTGGATAGCATTGAAAAGAACGGAAATTCCAAAACACTTAATTGTGATCATGGAGAAAATGTACATAGACCAAGAGGCAGTTATTCAAACAGAGCAAGGAGATAGTGATTTAAAATCAGGAAAGGTGTCCTCCAGGCTTATATCCTTGCACTATACTTACTCAATACTCCTGGTGTGGTGCTGTAGGATCACAAGGTTGGGAGTTCAAACCTACCAGCTACTACTTGGAAACCCTACAAGAGGGCTGTTATGAATCGGAACTGACTCTACAACACTTAACAACAAATAACAACATACTTATTCAATCTGTATACTGAGCAAATAATCTGAGAAGCTGAACTATACGAAGAAGAATATGGCATCAGGATTGGAGGATGACTCATTAACAACCTGCGATGTGCAGATGACAAACTTGGCTTGCTAGAAGCAACAAGAACTTGAAGTTACAGCTTTCAGTATGAATTACACCTCAACATAAAGAAAACAAAAATCCTCACAACTGGACCAATAAACATCATGATAAACAGAGAAATGACTGGAGTTGTCCAAGATTTAAACAGGCTAGAGTCCACAGTCAACACTTATGGAAGCAACAGTCAAGAAATCAAACACTGGATTGCACTGGACAGATCTAACATAAAAGATCTCTTTTAAAAAGTGTTAGAGAGCAAAGATGTCACTCTGAGGACTAAAGTGCTCTAGACCCAAACCATGGTATTTGTAATCGCCTCCTATGCACGTGAAAGCTGGAGAAGACTAGAGAAGAATTGATGCCTTTAATTATGGTACCGGAGAAGAATATTGAACATGCCATAAACTTCCAGAAGTATGAAAAACCCTGTGCTGAAAGAAGTACAGCCAGAATGCTTCTTAGAAGTAAGGATGGAGAGACTTCATCCCATGTACTTTAGACATGTTACCAGGAGACAGACATGGTGCTTGCTGAAGTATCATTGAAAAAGAAGATCCCCAACAAAATGGATTGATGTAGTAGTGATGATGTAGGCAACCATGGGCTTGAGCAGGAATGCTTGTGAGAATGACACCAGACTGCACAGTGTTTCATTCTCTTGTCGATGGAGTCATTACCAGTTGGAACCAACTTGGTAGCTCTTAGCAGCAACAATACTAACTTTCCTAGTTGATTCTCCTTTTTTTTTTAAATCTCTATTAGCCTCTGCTTGGAATCCAAGCAAAGTTGCCACAAGCATCACTGAGGCTTAAAGAAGGAGGGTGATGGTAGACCTAGCCTGATCCAATCTGGCCTAGCCTGGTCTGAGGGTGTCTACCAAGGTTAGTGTCAACAATTTAAGCTTAGATATGCCAAGAAAGATTCTACATACCTGCCCAGTGAAATCAAAACCACATGCCCTTCCAGGTCCTCCTGAATGCCCTCTCCACAAAGCTCCCATGATACCACACCTCAGAGTAGCAGGCACCCCTTGAGCCTCCTGTAACTCTCGCTGCCCCTACCCTGTGCCACAACCTGTCTTCCTCCCAGTGTGAGCTGGGAGATCTTGGGGACAGGCTCTCTGGCACAGAGAAGTACATGGTGAGCACCTATGTTGAGCAGGAAGCCAGGTTGGACAGCAAAAAGACCCGTAAAGGCAGCAGGGAGCAGGAGTTCTACAGCCAGGCATAAAGCTTGTTAGCTCCAGTCCCAGTGGAAGCCTGCTCCCCATGCTGAGCCTCTTCATGTCACTCCAGAAAGTGCTGGAAGTCCCTTATCATGTTCTGCAAGTCAGTCAGTAACATTGGTCTCCTTCATCTCCTCGCTGGGGAGAAGAGAAATCTCATGGAGGCATCCAGCAAAATGAAGTATTTGACAACTTTAATCTTTTCTCCATGTATTATGATGCTATTTATTGGTCACAATAATAATCACAGTTGTGTGCCAGTGAGTCTGTTCCAACTCATAGTGAACCTGTATAGGATTTCCAAGGAGCAGCTGATATGTTTGAATGGCCAACCTTGTAGTTAGCAGTTCAGTGCTTATCCTCCAGCACCACACCAGGACTCAATAACAGTAGGAGACTTTAACATACCACTTTGAGTGAAGGACAGAAAATGACAAAGAAACTCATAGAAAAACTAAACATAATTAACCAACTTGACCCCATAAGTATATCCAGACACTGCACCTTAAAACATCACAATACATATTCTTTAACAGCATATATGAAATAGTCTCCAGAACAGACTACCGGTTCTAAACCAAATCAAACCCACTGCCATTGAATCTATTCAACTGATAGCAAACTTAAATAGGATTTCTAAGACACCAACTCGATGGCACCTAACAACAGCAACAACAAATCGTTATGAGAGCAGACACCCTCAACTTTTCATGTGGAGTGGCTGGTAGGGTTAAAGCACTGGTCTTGCAATCCTACCTAACCCATAGCACCACCAGAACTCCTTAGACAATATGTTAGACAACAATTTTTAAAACACTGACATACTACAGAGCATCTTTTCAGATCACAATACTATATAAGGTTAAAAATCAACAATAGGAAGATCACAGACAAAAAGTCAAATGCATGGAAAATGAATAAAACCCTACTTAAAGACACCTGAGAAATAAACCAAGACCCACTGCCATCCAGTTGATTCTGACTCAGAGCAACCATATGTTGGGTTTCTGAGATTGAAAATACTTTAGGGGAACAGAAATCTTCCTCTTTTTCCTGCAAGGTGGCTGGTGGATTCAAACTGCTGATCTTCTGGCTAGCAACCCAATGCGTAATCCACTATGCCAATAGGTAATAGAAGAAATTTAAAAGTACCTGAATCCAATGAAAATGAAACACAACATACCAAAGTCTTTGAAGCACAGCAATAGCCGGGATAAGAGGGTACCATATAGCAATAAATGCACATATTGAAAAAGAAAGGGGAAGAAACAAAGTCAATATCTCAACCCACTATCTCCACCACTTGACAAAAAAAAGCAGCAAAATTAATCTGTCAATAAAAGATAATGAAGATAAGAGCAAAAATAAATGAAACAAAAAAACAACAGAATCAAAAGACTAGAAGCTATTTGAAAGGAATTCTAAACCTGACAAACAACTGCAAATTTTTACAAAGGAAAAGAAGGAGAAGATGAAAATAAAATTAATAAGAAATGAAATGTGTGATGTCACAAGAGAAAAAATTGAAATAAAAAAAGATAACAGGACACTATAAAGTACTGTACGCCAACAAATTTGAAAACCTGGAGGAAATGGACAAATGTCTAGAAATATACAATCTACCTAAACTAGAAGGAGTTCTCATGTAGCAATGTCGGGTAAGTACTAGACTGCTAACCACGAAGTCAGCAGTTCAAACCCACCAGCTGCCCCTCTGTAACACTACACAGGGTCTCTATGAGTTAGGACTGACTTGACAACACTTAACAATGATGTAAACTGGCAAAGATCAGCAGAGATGGGGGCAGGCCCTTCTCATTTATGGCAGAAAATCTTTCTTGGAGGAAGTACAGCAGAATGCTTCTTAGAACCAAGGATGGCAAGACTTTGCTTCACATGCTTTGAACATATTGTCAGAAGGGAAAAGTCCTTGGAAAAGGGCATCATGCTTAGTAATGTAGAGGGTCAATGAGAAAAAGACTCCGATGAGACGGGTCAGTACACTGACTATAATGATGGGCTCACACACAGAACCAACTGTAAGACTGGCACAGGTTCAGGCAGTGTTTCATCCTATTGTACAGGGAGTTGCTATAAGACAGAAAAGACTCAATCGCACCTAACAACAACATAAATTAATGCAGACCAAGGTATAAAATTTGAGCAGACTCACTATAAAAGAAGAAACTGAACAGGTCATTTAAAACTCCCAACAACAGCCCTGGCCAGACAGCTTCGCTGGTGAATTCTACCAAACATTCAAAGAAGAATTTCTACTCAGTATGCTGCACATGGAATGCTCCTGAATTCATTTTATAAAGCAAGCATAACCTTGATGTCAAAACAGGCAAAGATATCACTAAAAAAAAAGAAAAATGTAGACCAATAGCCTCATGAACATAGATGCAAAAATTCTCACCAAATTCTAGTCAAAAGTATGTAACAACTTATCAAACAAATAATAATGCATTATGACCAAGTAGGATTCAGACCAGGCATGCAAGGATGGTTCAACATTAGAAAAACAATCAATGCAGTGCACCATATAAATAATGCAAAAGAAAAGAAACACATGATCATGTCAATCGATACAGTAAAGACATATGACAAAATCTAACACCTATTCTTGATGAAAATGCTCAACAAAATAAGAATAGAAGAGAAATTCCTCTGCATAATTAAGGGCATATATACACCGACTCCACAGCATACAACAACATGCAAAACCAATGTTAGTCTCAAGGAAGAAAGACTCAAATCATTCTACTTCTGAACAGGAATCAGATAAGATTGCAATTTATCAACAGTTGTACTCGATATTACATTGGAAGCCCAAGCCAGAGCTAGAAGACAAGGAGATGAAAAGGCATCTAAATTAGCAAAGAAGAAGCAAAAATATCTCAATTTGCAGATGATATGATCCTGTTCATAGAAAATACCAAAGACTCGGCAAGAAATTACTGGACTCAGCAAAGTGGCAACATACAATATCAACATACAAAAATCAGTCAAATTCCTTTACACTAAGTGAACACTGAAAAGGAAAACAAAAAAACAATAACATTTACAATAGCCACTCAAAAAAATGAAATACTTAGGAATATGTCTAACTAAAGAAACAAAATGCCTATACAAAGAAACCTACAAAACGCTACTATAAGAAACCTATATTAACAGAAGAAAATGCCATATTCACAGATAAGAAGATTTAACATTGTGAAAATGTCAATATTATCCAAAGTGATCTACAAATAAAATACAAACTTGATCTAGAGTCTACCATCATTCTTTAAAGAAACGGTGAAGCTTATCACCAGTTTTATATGGAAAGGAAAGAGACCCTAGACAAGCAATGCCCTACTAAAGAAGAGGTAGGCCTCACACTTCCAGATCTCAGAGCTTAGTATGTAGTCACAGTAGTCAGAACAGCCTGATTCTGGTACAACAAATACACAAATGGAACAGAAGTAAGAACCCAGAAGGAAATCTATCCACCTATAGGAGTGCAGTGGCTCTAAAGGATATCACTGGCCTGCAAACCACAAGGTCAGCAGTTCAAGTCCTCCAGCTACTCTGCAGGAGAAATATGAGGTTTTCTGCTCCCACAAAGATTAAAGTCTTGGAAACCCTATACAATACCACTATGAGTCAGAACTGACTCAATGGCACTTAACAACAACAATATGGAGAGCTGATCTTTGACATAGGGCCAAAACTCACTAAATGGGAAGAGATAGTCTCTTCAACAAATGGTGCAGGCAAAATTGGATATCCATTTGCAGAAAAATGAAACAGGACCTATATCTCACACTGTATTTAAAAATGAACTAAAGATTAACCGAAGACCTAAATGTTAAACCTGAAACTATAAACTTTCTAGGAGATAACATAGGGACAAAGTTAAGGGTCCTAATTTATGGCATAAATACATTCTCAAATGTAACTAAAAATGCACAAACAAAAGATGATAAAATAGATAACTAAGAGCTCCTAAAAATTAGATAATTGTGTGCACTGAAAGATTTCATCAAAGGAAAGCCCACACACTGGGAAAAAATTTTTGACAATGACATATCAGACAAGGGATTAAGATCTAAAATTTATAGAACACTCCAATAGCTCACCAACAAAAAGGCAATCAATATCATTTAAAAATGGCCAGAAGACATGAATAGACACTTCACCAAGGAAGACATCCAGGCAGCCAACAAACACATAAAGAAATACTCACAATCATTAGTCATTAGAGAGATGCAGATCAAAACAATTTCTCATCTCACCCCAGCATTAATAGCAAATAAAATACAGTAAACAACAAATGCTGGCAAGGCTGTGGAGAGACTGGAACCTTTATACATTGTTGATGGAATTGTAAAATGGAAAAGAGTATGGTCCTTCCTTTAAAATCTGGAAGTAGCAATACCATACGATCCAGCAATTCCACTTCTAGGTAGCTACACTAGAGAAATAAGACTCATGATATAAAGAAATATATGCACATCCCTTGACAATGGCAAAAAGATTAAAATAGGCTAAATGCCCATCAATGGAAGAATGGATAAACAAACTCTGGTTCATATACCCAATGGAATGCTATATAAAGCTAAAGAATAACAATGAGTTAGTGAAAAACCTCCTAACATGGATAAGTCCAGAAGAAATGATGCTGAGTGAAATAAGTCAATTACAATAGGACAAATACTGAATGAAACCACTATTACAAAACATCAAGAAAAGGTTTTCACACAAAAAGAAACATTATTTGTTGGCTACCAGGGATGGTGTGGGGAAAGGAGTGTAAATCACTACACAGGGGGTGGACACATATTAACTTGGGTGAAGGAGAAGGCAATAAACAATAAAAAAGAGGTCAGCAAAAAATACATGAGCAAAGGCAGACACTGGGAGTACACGAGTTAAAGGTTGTTATTGTTGTTGTTAAGTGCCTTCGAGTCAGTTCTGACTCACAGCGACCCTGTATGGGGTTTCTGAGTGACTGGTGAGCTTGAACTGCTGACCGGGCAATTCCAACTGACCTTGCAATCCAGCACATTAACCCAGAATGCCACACCAGGAGAGCTAACGGTAATAGTGATAAATACTATTATATATACAATCTTGCAATCACAATAATACACAAACAGATATACAGCTAAGCAAGCGAACAGGTATGGGAAGAGGGACTATGTTGTTGTTGTTAAGTGGCATTGAGTTGGTTCCAACGCATAGCGACCTTGTATAGGGGTTCTGAGGAGGGACAGGTGAGTTTGAACCACCGACCTTGAGGTGCAAACCAACCTATGGTCGAGTGCTTATCCTACAGTAAATGCCACACCAGGACTCCCTTAATTAGGTTTGACAGAGAAAATTTCCAGAGATGCATTTGACTATACTGCAATTATATCCATGAATATAGGAGTGCATACAGAGGGTCAAGTTATGAAAACTTAGACGTAAAACACCTTGAGAGAATGAATCCCCACTGGGCTTGGGACTCAGGAACATAGTCTCAGGGAATGCCAAGGTCAATTTGTAAAACATAGTCCACAAAGACAAAGTTATAAACCCTATTGTGGTAAAAAGTGGTTGGGGTCTAAAAGGTTTGTGAAGGGCCATCTAAGTTGCAACTACTGGTCCTCCCTGTCCAAAGCAAAGAAGAGTGAAGAATATTGACGACGCATGGAAACAGTGAGTCCATGTGAATCTCAGCCTCATGACCCTGAGACCAGAAGAATTAAAGGGTGCCTGGCTACCAATGCTGAGCACTCTGATAGAGATCACATTAGAAGGTCTGGGATAAAGGGGGAGAAAAAGGTGTATCAAAATTCAAAATTATATATATGTAAAAAAAAAAAAAGATCAGTCTTACTGGATGGATAGTAATTGTCTAACCTCCGAGACAATGGCCCTTAGTCACTCTTCAGGTCTAGGACTAACCTCATCCCCACCACTCAATTTTCAGCCATGGAGGTGAGTTCATTTCTAGGCAGGTCTCTAATGTGAACAATAATACGAGATTATTGTGAACAATAATATGAGATTAATCAACCACCTGAGATACAAAGGGCAGCATTTACCCAAGAACAAAGTTCAGAAGGGTTAGGAACAAAGGAGGAATAAAAACAACAGAAAATACAGAGGAAGTTGGATATGTAATGTGATATTTATTGAGGGACTTGCAATCAATGATATAAAACAAAATGCGTATGAACTGTTAAATGAAAAACTGATTTGCTCTGTAAACTTTATCCAATTCACAATACAAGGTTAAAAGAAAGAAAGAAGGAAGGGAGAGAAAGAAAGAAAGAGGGAGGCAAGGAGGAAGAAAGAAAGAATGAATGAACAAATGAACCAGGGGAGTGGTTGGGAGTCCTTTAGGGAGGGAGGTCATGGACAGCTTCTCAGAGCAGGATGGCTTTTAAGTTAGGTAGTTAATATAAAGACATGTAATTCTGCTGTGGCACTGTAGGATAAGCACTGGACTGCTAACAGCAAGGTCAGTGGTTCAAACCCACCATCTGCTCCTCAGAAACCCTGTACAGGCTCACTATGAGTGGGAACCAACTCTAGAGGACTTAACAACAACAATAACAATGAAGGCATGGAGATGACTAAGCAAAAACCTGGGCACAGGCTAGAGCAAACACCAGTGCTGAGAGGCAGGAAAGGCTTCTTGTTTGAGGAACATAGGATGCCAGTGTGGCCAGGGCAGTGACACAAGAGGTGGAGAATAGACGTAAAGAAGGCGTTCGTCTGATTTCCAGTTTTGGAAGCTCTCTGTGGTGGAGATAACCAGAAAGCCAAAACAAACTGAAAATCCACGGAAGAGACATGTCACCATTGGGCATGGAGGTGAGAACCCAGGCTGGGTGGGGAGCTGGCAGGGAACTGAGAAGTGAACATATTCAAATGGGCCTTACTAGCTGAATGCATGGAAATAAGAAAACAGATCTGTGTTGGAAGAGGTGCAGCCAGAGTGCTCCTTAGAAGTCAGGATGGCCAAACTTCATCTCTCATACTTCAGACATATTATCAGGAGAGACCAGTCGCTGGAGAAGGATATCATGTTTGGTAAAGTGGAGAAGCTGGGTTCTATGAAGGAAAACGTGGTGTCAGGATTGGAGGAAGACTTATTAACAACCTGAGATATGCAAATGATATAACCTTGCTTGCTGAAAGTGAAGAGGACTTAAAATATTTACTGATGAAGATCAAAGAGCACAGCCTTACGTATGGATTACAACTCAATGTAAAGAAAACAAAAATCCTCACCACTGGACCAATAAACAGCATTCTTATCAATGGAGAAGAGATTGAGGTTGTCAAGGACTTCATTCTTCTTGGATCAACTATCAACACTCATGGAAGCAGCAGTCAAAAGATCAGCCGACGTATTGCATTGGGCAAATCTGCTGCACAGGAACTTTTTAAAGTACTGAAGAGCAGAGATGTCAGCTTGAGGACTAAGGTGCGCCTGACCCAAGCCATGGTATTTTCAATAACCTCATATGGATGCAAAAGCTGGACAGTGAATAAAGAAGATCATAGAGGAATTGATGCCTTTGAGTTGTGGTGTTGGAGGAGAATACTGAAAGCGCCGTGGACTGCCTAAAGAACCAATAGATCTGTTTTGGAAGAAGTGCAACCAGAGTGCTCCTTGGAGGCCAAGATGGCTAGGTTTCGTCTCTCATACTTTGGACACATTGTCCAGAGAGAACAGTCGCTGGAGAAGGATGTCACGCTGGGTAAGGTGGAGGATCAGAGAAAAAGAGGAAGACCCCCAATGAGATGGATCAGCCAGGTAATATCATTGATGGCATCAAGTGTGGCGGCGGTAGTGAGGTTGGCCCAGGATCGGACATTGTTTCGTTCTGCTGTGCATGGGGTCGCTATGAGTCGCTTCCGACTCCATGGTACCTGACAACAACAAAGTGGAGGGTCAGAAAAAAAGAGGAAGATCTCCAGTGAGGTGGATTGGCTAAGTGGTAGCATCAATGGGCTCAAAGTGTGGCAACAATAGTGAGGCTGGCCCAGGATCTGGCAATGTTTCATTCTGCTGTGCATAAGGTTGCTATGAGTTGGTATCGACTCGCTGGCACCTAACAACAACCTTGGCTGCAGACAAGGATCTCATGTCCCAAGAAGAAGGCCCCAGGGACACTGCATGATGGTTTTCTTGCTAACTGAGAATCAGGGTACCTGGGCTCCTGTCCTCGTTTATCTACTTTCTTGTGACTTTGGACAAGCCCTTCTCTTCTCTGTGTTCTCATCTGTGAAATGGAACAAGAATCTTTGCTGAGTTTCATTGCCAGGACATCACTGAGGACCAAATAAAGCAATAACTTGACAGCAGATGCTCACTGGCTCTAACCCAGCGAAGGGATTTCTCCATGGCCTAGGGTGGTAGAATGAGCAATAAACTGAAATTCAGATTTGAGGAGAAGAATGTGCGCATGCCGTAAGAACTTTAGAGAGAAGAAATATTGGGAAGGGGTGGCATCTTATATGAAGTGGCTTTTAGTCTGGACCTAGATACCTGGCTCACAGTTAGGTAACAATGAGGGGAAGATAAACATTGTCGTTTTTTTTAATGTCTTATTGTGAACTATGTGATAGTTTACATGGGAGAACATTAGTTTACATTCATCCTATCGTATATCATTTCATTGGCATGGTTACAATCCCCTCCATGCATCATCAACCAACCAAATGGTATACACTACAAGCCTGCCCCCTGGTTGTCAGCACACAGCCCTTCTCCCTCTCTGGGTCTAAAGTCCCCAGCTGCTCCATCTTTCCACGTCATCGTCTCTGCCTCCATCTCAGGCATCACTGCTTCTCTGTGTAAAAATGTTGTCTTAAGAGGGCATCATACCAGCAAAAACACAGAAGTGGGGGAATGGCAAACATGTATGTAGTAGAACATGGAGCACAAACTGAGTGTAGACCCCCCTCATGGATGCTATTTGCCTAACTGATGTGAGCAGAGGAAACCAGAACTGCCTCCTGAGAAAAGTCCTCCTTCCCTACCCAAGATGGTCTCGGACTGGCCCCCAACACCTTCAAGGTGGTGCTTACAGCTTGCCTGTAAGAGCAGACAGCATCAAACATGCAAACGAGAAATGTATAATGAATAAACATTATTTAAAGGAACTGCGTAATACCATGAATTTTTCAGTGGCAAAAGCAGCCGAGAACTTATTAAAAAATGCATGAATTTCATATTTGATTATAAGTCAAGAGCAACCAAAAAGAGAAAGAAAGAGAGGGGGCAGGGAGGGAGGGGACAGCAAAAGACACTAGCTAGCATGCTTGCAGACTGGATTTAATGAGGTTGTTCCTAACTGGGAAGGAGTGACGTGGTGATTAGTTAATTACCATTCAGCCGCCTGTAATTAATGCACAACTGAAATTGGTGTACAATGAATTAAACTACCACATAAAGCTGCTACCCAAATGGAGCAGAGGACCTTGATTACTGATTGAGGAGGCTATTACCAAGGCTTCACCATTGTGATTTCAATAGTGTCTCCCTCTGACAACATGCTCTGCAACTGGTGGGAGAGTTGAGCTGAAGAAACCAACTGCTTGGTGTAGCATGTAATCCCGATGCTCACACTCAGCACAGGGCTCTTGAAGCCCCAGCATCCAGCTCAGGGCCTGGTCCAGAGAAGGTTCTCAGTGGTTGTGGAGAGGAGGGAAGAGGGCACAAAGAGTGGCTAGCTTATGAGAAAGAAATGAGAGAGAGACAAGAAGGCTACAGGAAAGGAAGACAAGACTTTGCTTTGTTCCTTCCAAGGAGCACCTCCGCCAGCCCAAGCTGCTGCAAAGGTCCAGGCCCAGGCACTCTACTCAGAATGCACTTGATGCATTCTCCTGGCAGTAGCCAGGCTGACTTTTCATAAAGGCAAGTCAAAGCAAGTCACTTCCCTACTTAAAACCCTCCTGTAGATTTCCAGTGAAATGAAAATAAAATCCAATCACCTACAAGGCCTGCTACACTAATTCCTACTCCTCCACTCCATCTCTGTTCCCTAACTTACCTGGTCAGACACACTGGTCTTTCTGCTCCACAAATCTCCAAACTCGACCCTGCCCCAGGGCCTTTGTACATATTACTCCACCTACTTTGAACTCTCATCCCAGCTCTTCTCATCGACGAGGTCTCGATTCAAATGTTACCTCCTCAGTAAGACTCCTGATGTCCCTGTCTAAACCACCCCACCATTGCTACCATTATTCTTCTCATATGACCCTGTATATTTCCTTCATGGTATAACATATTCTTCTTATTACACCTAGTCAATTTTGACTCCTATTGACCCCATATGACAGAGAAGAAGTTCCCCATAGGATTTTCAAAGCTTTAATCTTTCCAGGAGTAGATTACCAGATCTTTCTTCTTTGGAGCTACTAGGTGGATTTGAACCATGAACTGTATAGTTAGCAGCAAGCACTTAACCATTGTACCATCTCAAAATCTAAATGGTTTTCTTTAGATGTGCTATCTCTTGTTCATGGTCTATTACCCCATTAGAAGAGAAGTTCCATTTTCTCACAAGTGTACCCCAGAACCCCAAAGCTAGTGTAGAATGAAGGCAGGCAGGCAGAGAGACCCATCACAGGGCGACTTGAAGGTCCCTCTGTGAGTGATGGCATCTGTGACTGGAGACAAGCAGGGAAAACTGCCTGCTGGGGAAGGAGAGACTCTGAACCTCCTCCTGGTGGGAGAAGACCTGGGACTGCCCACCCTCAGTATCCCCCAAAAGGAAGCAGGCTGAAAGTGTAGCAGGAGGGTGTCAGGTATAGGTAAGAGAAGGGCTGCCATAAATCTGGTCTATGTGCCTTGGTGGCTGAACCATCTGTTCTCTTCACAAGGCTTCACCAATCAGATAGTCTCCTCAGACTCAAGTTATGTTGGGACCAGAGGAGTCTTGAGGTAGCTTCAGACATCTTTGCCATTTCCTGTCCCCAGAGCCCATGTTGCACACTCCTCTAAAGGTCTTCATTGGTGTCCTGGGAGACAAAATCCTGTAATCCCACCCCATCTCAGGTGGTACAGACCCTACCTGGACCAAAGGATCTTGTACTGAGACTGTGGGATTCCTGAGGACAGGAATTACATCTTATTCACCCCTATGCCCTACTCAGAATAGCCCAACACTGGCCTGGCTCACTCTTGATACCCCACGTACTCAAAAGGGGGGATTTAGGATAAGTACTCGACCACAAGGTCCATTTGACTCACAAGGTCAGTAGTTCAAAGTCACCAGTCACTCCTTGGAAACCCTATATAAAGTCACTATGAGTCAGATCTGGCATGACAGCACTTAACAATAACATTGAGTCATTAACTGAAAACCCCAGGGGTAGCTTCAGGTTTGGCTGGACTGAGGGCTCAATCATATCATCAAAATAATGTCTCTTCTCCTGTCTTAGCTCTGCTTTCCTCTACAAGGGCAGTCCTCTCAAGCAGGCTCTCCCTAAGCAGGAGTTCTTAACCATTTTTGTGCCATGGTACCCTGAGGCAGCCTGGTGAGGCCTACAGGCCTGTGATGGTTACTGGTGTGTGCCAAGTTGACTAGACTATTCTAGTGGTTTTGCAGACACAGGACGGGTTGCTCAACAATATAATATGATCACCTCCCATGATGTGATCAGCCAACCAACTAAAAGAGGGGTTTCTTTGGGGGTGTAGCATGTCTCCAGAATACAAATGGATGTTTTGGCAAAGCTCACTCTCTTCTCAACTTTCCAGTCTTCTTACACCTGACTTCAGGTTCCTGGGACACAGCCTGAAGAAGTCTACACCTGCCCTCTAAACTGGAGAATTTGAATTTGCCACTTCCCATAACCCTGTGAGTCCTGGTGTGGTGCTGTAGGTTAATGCGCTGGACTGCAAAGTTGGTGGCTCACCAGCTGCAGCTCAGAAACCCTATACAGGGTTGCTATGGATTGAAACTGACTTGATGGCACTTCACAACAATATAAGCCCGTGAGCCAGCAGAGGTCTCCAACCTGCTCCCTGATCATGGATTTGGGATTGCCATTTCTTTGAAGTCGATTTCTCTCTATATATAAAGATAGAGAGTAGATAGCTAGGTAACTTGTGAGGATTTTTGTTGTTTTCTTTACATTGAAATGCAGCCAATACCAAAGGCTGTGGTCTTTGATGTTCATCAGTAACTATTGTAAGTCCTCTTCACTTTCAGCAAACAAGTTATATCATCTGCATATCATAGGTTGTTAATGAGTCTTCCTCCAATCCTGATGCCACGTTCTTCTTCATATAATCCAGTTTCTCGAATTATTTGCTCAGTATATACATAGATATATACACATATACATACATACACATTGTATATCTTGATATATACACATACATCTCACTAGTTTGGCTCCCCTAGAGAACTAGTTTCAACTGTATATTGACAGGAAACTGCCAGAAATTCAAGCTGAATTAAGAAAACCTGGAATGAGGACTGTCATTGCTGATATCAGATGAATCTTATTTGAAAGCAGAGAACCAGAAAGATGTTTATTTTTGTTTCATTGACATCATAAAGGCACTTGACTATGTGGATCATAACAGTTGATTTTTGGATAACATTGCGAAGAATGAGAACTCCAGAACATTTCATTGTTCTCATGCAGAACCTGTACATAAATCAAACAGAACAAGGGGATACTGAATGGTTTCAAATCAAGAAAGGTGTGTGCCAGGGTTGTAGCCTTTCACCATATTTATTTAAACTGTTTTCATATGCTGAGCAAATAATCCAAGAAGGTGGACTATATGAACAAGAACATGACATCAAAATTGGGGGAAGACTCATTAACAACCTGCCATATGCAAATGACACAGCCTTGCTTGCTGAAAGCAATGAGGAGCTGAAGAGCTTATGGATGAAGACAAAAGACTTCAGTATGGACTTCTCCTCAACATAAGGAAAACAAAAATCCTCACAACATAAGGAAAATGAAAATCCAATACTAAACAACATCACAATAAACAGAAAAGATTGAAGTTGTCCAGGATTTCATTTTATTTAGATTCAAAATCAAAGCCCATGAAAGCATCAATCAAGAAGTCAAATGACACAAATTGGACAAATCCACTGTAAAAGACATCATTAAAGTGGTAAAAAGCAAAAGATGATCCTTTGAAGACTAGAATGTACCAGACCCAAGACATGATATTTTCACTAGCTTTATATGCATGTGAAAGCTAGACAATGAATAAGGAATATTTAAAAAGAATGGATGCCTTTGAATTATAGTGTCGGAGAAAACATTAAATATACTATGGAACACCAGAAGAATGAACAAATCTTTATTGGAAGAAGTACAGTCAGAATACTCCTTAAAAGCTAGAATGATGAGACATCAATTCACGTACTTTGAACATGTCATCCAGAGGGACCAGTCCTTGAAGAAGAATATCATACGTGGTAAGGTAGAAGGTCAACAAAAAAGAGGAAGCCCCTCAGTCAGATGGATTGATACAGTGGCTGCAATGATGCAGTCAAACATAGGAATGTCTGCGAGGATGGCACAGGGCTGGAGAATATTTGTTTCTCTTGTGCACAGGGTCACTATGAGCTGGAACTGAATCAACAGCACCTAACAACAGAGAACCCAGACTAAGAAAGAACCCTTCTCACAATGATATTTTTCAATTCCCCAAATAAAATAATTTTAAGTACATAAACTACGTTGTTGTTGTTGTTGTTGTTGTTAGGTACCATCGAGTCAATACTGACTCATAGCGACCTTGTGCACAGCAGAACAAAACACTGCCCGACCCTGGGCCAACCTCACTATTGTTGGCACACTTGAGCCCACTGATGCTGCCACTTTGCCAAACCATCTCACTGGGGGGTCTTACTCTTTTCCTCTGACCCTCCACCTTACCAAACATGATATCCTTCTCCAGTGACTGGTCCCTCCTGACAATATGTCCCAAGTATGAGAGATGAAATTTAGCTATCCTGGCCTCCAAGGAGCACTCTGGCTGCACTTCTTCCAACACAGATCTATTGGTTCTTTTGGCAGCCCATGGCACTTTTAATATTCTCCTCCAACACCATAACTCAAAAGCATCAATTCTTCCATGGTCTTCCTTATTCACTGTCCAGCTTTCACATGCATATGAAGTTACTGAAAACACCATGGCATGGGTCAGGCGTGTCTTATTCCTCAAGCAAATCTGCTGCACAAGACCTTTTTAAAGTGTTGAAGAGCAAAGATGTCAGCATAAACAATAGAAATACCTAAAATAAAAATGCAAAGCATATATTTTTAAAATAAATATTATAAAGCACTGGTTGTTGTTTCTGTTAAGTGCCATCGAGTAGGTTCTGACTCCTAGTGACCCCTATGTACAACAGAACAAAACCCTGCCCAGTCCTGTACCATCCTCACCATTGTTACATTTAAGCCATTGCTTCTGTCACTGTGCCAATCCATCTCCTTGGGGGTCTTCCTCTTTCTTGTTGACCCTCCACTTTACCAAACATGACATCCTTCTCCAGGGACTGGTCCCTTCTGATAACATGTTTAAAGTCTAAGAGACAAGTCCCACCATCTTAGCTTCTAAGCAGAAGCCTCATGAGGTTTTTAACATCTCTAGTCTCAATTTTCCTGCCCATACAATGGGGTCAAGAATCCTGATCTCCCAAGGTTCTCCTGAAATTACTTGGACCTATGGTGAGGTGTTACCCCCACCGCATGCTCCTATAATTCATGTCTGGCAGTGGACCTGACCCTGAGAGGGCAGGGTGTGGGACTGCCTTGGGCACTGTGCAAACCCCTGTAGGAAAGTCTGCCCTGGCCAGCACCTGACCCTGCCCTGGTTCACCTCCCAAGGCCTCAGTTTCCTTACCAAAAAACAGGCACACGTGACCCTATTCTGCTGGCCCTCAGGGACATGTTGTTGCTAACTACCATTAAGTCGGTTCTGACTCATAGTGACTCTGCATAGGGTCTTCAAGGCTGTATGTCTGTGCAGGAGCAGAAAGCCTCAGCTTGCTCTCATTGAGCAGCGGGTGGCTTCAAACATCCGACCTTGTGCTCCACAGTCCAATACTTTCAGTATAGAACCACCACATTCCCCACTCAGGGGCCTGGTTAAATGCTGTCGAGTTGGTTCCAACTCATAGAGACTCTGTGTAGGGTTTCCGAGGAGCAGCCAGTGGGTTTTGAACTGTCGGCCTTGCGGTTCCGCAGTGCAATACTGACCCTACAGCCCACACCAAGACATACAGAAGACTCAAAGGCGTGAAGTCAGAGAAATTACCCAGAGCAGGCGCCACATTGGGAGAACTCCTGACTAGGAAGACCCACACAGTTTACAGACACCCTGCTGCCTAGAAGTGAATGATTTGAGGACCCAAAGACCTCACTGTCTAAGCACCAGCTGGAGGAAGTGGTAAGCACCTCCAGAGGGACATGCAGTGGCCCAAGGGTCTGGACTCAACTAGGGAGGCTGGTCTCACCTAATCTGAGGAGAGGAGGACTAAAGGTCTGGAGACTGGATTCCCCCTCTGAACAGTGTGCTAAGGAGCCTGGAGCCGGGTGTATTCTGAACATCATGGCCCCAACCTCAGAGTGGTCTCCATGTGGAAATCTTCTAGTTTTCTGAAGTATCCAGGATAGTGGCTGGAGGCAGAGTCCTCTCATCCTCCAGGATCGGCTGCCATGAGCCACACTACCAGACCATTAATTGCTGAAACTTCCGCTAGAGTGAGGCCAGCCAGCAAGTCTTGCTCTGGCACATGGGGAGTGGGCTACCCAGCATGCCCCTGGGATCTCAGAGGAGCTCCCGGGGCTCAGTGGGGTTGGGAACATTTGCAGGAGTATGTATGTGTCTTGTGTGCATTTGGTTTGAGATGTATCATCCACGCTGAGTGGAGAAACCTCGCCTTCCAAGTGGGAGGCCCAGGTCCTATTCTCAGTCACCACCCATCTGTCAGTGAAGGGCTGTATGTTGCTGTGATGCTAGACAGGTTTCAGTGGGCCTTCTAAACTAAGACTAGGAAGAACGGCCTGGCAAGTTACTCCAAAAATGAAAACTCTATGGATCACAGCAGTTCAATCCACAATCAACCAGGTGGCACAAGACGGGGCCGTGCTTCATTCCATGGTGTATGGAGTCGCTGTGAGTTGGTGGCAACATGGCAACAGCTAGCAGCAGACATTGTCTCAGTTACCTAGTGCTGCTCTAACAAAAACATCACAAGTGGATGACGGTAACCAACAAATCTGTTCTCTCACAGTTTCTTGTTGCTGTTGTTAAGTGCAGTCAAATCAGCTCTAACTCATAGAGACCCTGTATAGGGTTCCCAAGAAGTGATGGTGGGTTTGAACTGCTGACCTTGTGGTTCAAACCAACCTGGCAGTCCAGTGCATTACCCTACCACACCACACCAGAACTTCCCCTCACCGTTTAGGACACTTGGTTGCTGTTGTTGTTGTTATTAGGTGCCGTCAAGTCAGTTCTGACCCACAGCGACCCAGTATAGGGTTTCCGAAGAAAGGCTTCTCAGTCCAGTGCATTAACCCACAGCACCACACCAGGATTCCCTCTAATGGTTTAGGAAGCTAGAAGTCTCAATTCAAACTCTGAAGCAAGGTTCTTGACTCCTTTTAGCATCTGCTGGTCCAGCATTCCTTGAAGATCTCCTTGTGTCCTGGCATCAGTCTTCCTCTGGATCTAGGAGCTTCACAGTGCAGGGACCTGGGTCCAAAGGACGGAATTCACTCCTGGCTCTGCCTTGCTTGTTTAATCTCCTTTTTTCAAGGTGGCAGTAGGTCTCACTGAGCTCTGCTTGCTTGTTTAATCTCCTTTACATCTCAAAAGAGTCCACCTGTAGACTGGCCTGGCCTCATTAACATTGTGGAAATGAAGATCTGCAACACATAAGGCAATTACATCAGATCTGAGCTGATCACATCAGATCACATCACAAGGGGTATGTGATTACATCATCGCATAACTACCAAACCACCAAGGATCATGGCCCAGCCAGGTTGATACATAGTTTGGAGAGATGCAGTTCAATCCATAACATATATCCAATAAAGTGTATCTGAAATGTCCAACTCAATTTTAACCTATGTATATATTGTGTGGGGAGCCCTGGTGGTACCGTGGTTAAGCATTTGCCTGCTAACTGAAGGTCAGCAGTTCAAACCACCAGCTGCTCCGTGGGAGAAAGAAGTGGCAGTCTGCTTCCATAAATATTACAGTCTTGGAAACTCTCTGTTGCTATTGTTAAGTGCCATCAAGTCGGTTCCAACTCATAGCGACCCAGTATAGGGTTTCCAAGGGGTGACTGGCGAGTTTCAACTGTGGAACCTCATGGTATAAACCAACCTGACTGTCCTGCACTTATCCTACAGCACCACACCAGGAAACTCTATTGGACATTATCTTCTGTCATAGTCCCTATGAGTTGGAATTGACTTTCTGGCAGTGTTTTGGAGGCTTTATACACTGTGTAACCACCATCCAGGCTAAGCTATAGAACATTTTTCAGCACCCAGAAGATCCTATCATGCCCCCTCCAGCCACTAGTCTCCCTAACAAAATAATGATTATCATAACTTTGTTGTTGTTGTTGTTGTTGTTGTATGCCATCAAGTTGGTACTGATTCATAACAACCTTATGCACAACAGAACGAAACATTGCCTGGTCCTGAGCCAACCTCACAATTATTGCAACACCTTGAGCCCATTGTTGCCACCATTGTGCCAATCCATCTTGCTGGGGGTCTTCCTCTTTTTCTCTGACCCTCCACTTCACCAAACATGATATCCTTCTACAGAAACTGGTCCCTCCTGACAACATGTCCAAAGTATGAGAAACAAAGTTTGGCCATCCTGGCCTCCAAGGAGCACTCTAGCTGTACTTCTTCCAACACAGATCTGTTGGTTCTTTTGGCAGTCAATGGTACTTTTAATATTCTCCTCCAACACCATAACTCAAATACATCAATTCCTCCTTATTCACTGTCCAACTTTCATATGCACTATAACTTTAATTACCATTAATAATCTGTTTTAAACTTTATTTAAGTGGTTTCTTTTTGGATCCACATAATGTACTTGAGATTCATCTGTGTTGTTTCAGTATTGATAATTTAATCTATTTAATTGCTAAGTAATATTTTCTGTAGATAAACATCTGGATAGTTTCCAGTTGAGAGCTATTATGTATGAATAAAGCTGCTATGAACATTCTTGTTCCTGTCTTTTGATTCACATAATCATTCCTATCTCTCGAATGGAACAGAGGAGTCACAAGGCAATGCATATGTTCAGCTTTAGTAGACAAATGCCAAATCGTTTTCCAAAGTGGTTGTACTGTTTTTCACTTCCACCTATAATATATGAGAACTCCAGTTGCCCTACATGAAGCGATATTTCTTCACTATTTTATTTTGCATTTCCCTGCTGACTCATGATGTTGAGTACCTTTTTATGTTGTTGCTGGCCATTTGTATTTCTTTTGTGAAGCACCTGTTCAAGTCTTTTGCCTGTTTTTTATTGAGTTGTCTGTCCTTACCTTGACTTGTTGGCTTTCTGCTCCAAGTCTGTTACTTGCTTTTGCATATTCTTTGTGGTGCTTCTTGATGAACGAAAAGTCCCGGGTTTTAATGAAGTTCACTTTCTCATTGTTTCTTTTATGACTAGTGCTTTTTGTGTCCTATTTATTACCTTCAGTTAGCACTGACTACACCCCTTTTGCCATAAAATCACCCACCAGGTGTTGCTAGTGTTACAGGTTGAATTGCATGGGATCCTGTCCTTATATCAGTGACTGTGACCCTGTTTGGAAATAGGATTTTTCTTTTCGTACTTTCATGAGATCATACTAAAAGAAGATGGGTCCTATACCTAAGTGGTATCTTATAAAAAGAGAAGGATAAACACAGAGCTCCTCATGGAGGAAGAACGATGCCATGGGAGGAAACGTCATCATAGATTGCCACAAGACAGAAACAAGGCTAAAGGCCCGCAGAAGGAATGGCCATGGTGGAGACCCTGATGGAACCTGTAGACTTCAAAACTGTGAGGAAATCAAGTTTTCTTCTTTAAAGCCACCCTGGAGTTAGAGCAGGACTAGGTAACTAATAGACCAGAGCTTCCCCAAACCATCACAGGCAGAGGATTTGCTGAAATCACTGATTCCTCAGCTCCTCCCAGAGGATCTCTGGTTAGGGAGCTTTTAACAAGTGCCTGAAGGGTCTGCTGCCCAGCTCACAGTTTGCTTTGGGAACCTTGCTAGCATGTAGGATGGGAGAGTAAGGCACAGGACGAAAGCCTCACTCCGAATGAGTCTGCCAAGCTGAGGAAAGTGGCCAAGGAGGTCCTGGCAGCCCCTGACTATGCAAACATTCTAAAGCACATGATTCGAACATTCTAATAGTCCAAAGTTCTATGTCGGGTCTGTACCATCCCCCATCTCCTCCACTCCGTGTGAAAAGATGTTTATAGAGGTGCAGAATGGCCACACTCTATCAAAACTGTCTGGACTGTGAGTTGAAAGCCTGCCTAGGGCACTTCAAACCTTCCTGTGCCTCAGTTTTCTCATCTATCAAATGGACATAGTAACAGCATCTCTACCACCTATCTGATTCATTTATTGTAGCATGGTAACTTGCATGTTGAGATCCACATTTATGCCCATTCCAAAGACAGGTGACCTGACAGAATGAGGAAATCAGTGGACAATATCATTAATATCACATGCCAGTAAAGTTTTGCAACAGAACATTGGCAGGAAACTGCCAGAAGTTCAAGCAAAATTCAGATGAGGACACAGAACATGGCAGATAGATCTTGGTTGAAAGCAAAGAATACTGGAAAGATGTTTACCTTTGTTTTATTGACTATGCAAAGACTTTTGACTGTGTGGATCATGACAAACTATGGACATCATCTCAGAGAATGAGTATTCGTAACACTTAATTGTGCTCATGAAGAACGTGTACACAGACTAAGAGGCAGGTCAAACAGAACAAGGGGACACTGAATGCCTTAAAATCAGGGGAGGTGCGCACCAGAGTTGTATTCTTTCACCATATTTTGAATCTGTATGCTGAGCAAATAATCTGAGAAGCTGCATTATATGAAGAACATGGCATCAGGAAGGCTCATCAACACCCTGTGGTATGCAGATGATACATCTTGCTTGTTGAAAGAGAAGAGGACTTAGAATACTTACTGATGAAGATCAAAGACCACAGCCTTTGTTATGGGTTGCACCTCAATGTAAAGAAAACAAAAATCCTCACCACTGAAGTAATAACTAACATCATGATAAATGGAGAAAAGATTGAAGCTGTAAGAGACAACTCTCAACACTCATGGAATCAACAGTCCAGAAATCAAACGACGTACTGCAGTAGGCAAATCTGCTGCACAAGACTTCTATAAAGTGTTCAACAGCAAAGATGTCATTTTGAGAACTAAGGTACACCTGCTATTTTCAATAACCTCATAATCAGATGAAGCTTGGATAGTGAATAAGGAAGATCGTACAAGAATTGATATATTTGAGCTATGGTGTTAGAGAAGAATATTAAAGTTTCCATTGATTTCCAGAAGAACAAAGAAATCTGTGTCGGAAGTGCAATCAGAATGCTCCTTAGAAGTCTAGGTGGCCAGACTTCATGTTATCAGGAGGGACCAGTAATATGTCTTGACAAAGAAAAAAGAATAAAAACGAGATGGCTTGGCACAGTGCCAACAGCAATGTGTAACAGCAACCCTGAGAATGGCACAAGATTAGGTGGTGTTGCATTCTGCTGTACATAGGGTTCCTATGAACCCATGTTGGAACCAACTCAACAGCACCTAACAACAACAACAAGCATGCATGTTGCTGTGATTGTGAAAGCCATCCACCAATATTTCAAATACCAGCAGGGTCATCCATGGTAGACAGGTTTCAACAGAGATTCCAGACTAAGAAAAAGTAAGAACAAAATTCTGCCAATCTACTGCTGCAAATTACCCAATGAAAACCCACAATTTTCCGTCTTGGAGCTCCGCTGCAAAAACAGCATTGTAAGTTGGTTCTGACGTAGATGAATGCCTCATTTTCTTGTTTTGTGTTCATTAATTGCCTTTTATTATCAGTATCTTTATAAATCTGATCTTCATTTGTCTTTGGAGGTTGACATGAGAATGATAACATCAGCAAAGTACGTGCTTAGCACTGTATGTAGTACATAGTACTAATGATAAGATGCAAAAAGGGTAGGAGGAGTCTTAAATGCAGTTTGTCTGAACTCAAATGCATCTTAGGTCAGGGACAGCCTGCATTGTCCCATCAAGTGTTGGAAGGTGAGCCCCAGGTTGGAAGGTTGTACAATGGCTTCAATGGAGGACTTGAGCATACCAAAGACCATGAGGATGGTGCACGACAAGGCAATGTTTCACTGTGTTAGACACTATGGTATGTATTACGTCATACCATACACTACGCTATACATGGAGTCCTGGTGTGGCGTTATAGGATCAGCACTGGGCTGCTAACCACAAGGCCGGCAGTTCAAACCCACCAGCCACTCCTCAGAAACCTTACACAGGGTCCTATGTAGATCCGATATCAGAGATTCCATACTATGTTATACACTGTTATGAATTCCTGGTGTGGTGCTCTAGGATAACCACTGTACCATAAACCACAAGGCCAGTGGTTCAAACTCACCAGCTGCTCCTCGGAAACCCTATACAGTGTCACTATGAGTCAGAGTCAACTCGACAGCACTTAACAACAACATACACTATGTTATACATTATGTCACACTCTGTTTTATATTGTGTTATACACTCTGTTGTACAACATGTTACACGCTCTCTTCTACATTTGGTTACACACAATGTTATACATTCTGTTCTACACGATGTTACACCATATGCTCTACATTCTCTGATACACTATGTTATACACTGTTATACAGTCTGTTACATGCTATGTTATATGCTATATTTCACATACTGTTATACATTCTGTTTTATACTATATTTAACACTATGTTATACACTGTTACACACTATGCTATACATTCTGTTCTATACTGTATTACACACTATATTATATACTATATTTCACACTACGCTATACATTGTTACACACTATGCTATATACTCTGTTATACACCATGTTATACATTCAGTTACACACTATGCTACACATACTACATACTACATGCTATACACTATGTTGCTCTGGTAGCATAGTGGTTACGAATCCGACTGCTAACTTCAACATCAGCAGTCCGAACAACCAGCTATTCCATGGGAGAAAGATGGAGCTTTCTGCTCCTGTAAAGATTTACAGCCTCGGAAACCCTATACAGGGTCACTATAAGTCGGAATCAACTCCATAGCACATACCACCACCATCACCACACTCTGTTACACTCTGTCATACGTTCTGTTATACATTCTACTAGACACTATATTACACACTAAGTTATACACTATGCTATGCATTTTACTCTACACTATATCATACACTGGACTTCTGGTATGGTGCTGTAGAATAAACACAGGACTATAAGGTGGGTTTGAACCACAAGGAAGGCAGTTCAAACTCACCAGCCACTCCTTGAAAACCCTATACTGGGGTTCTATGAGTCGGAACTGACTCAATGGCACTTAACAATGTATCACACACTAAAAGTTATACACCACCTTATACATTTTGTTACACACCATGTTTTTCATTCTGTCATACACTACGTTGGACACTTTGTCACACACCCTGTTATGCACTATGTTTTACATAAGGTCACCACGAGCTATAGCTTATTTGATGACAGCTAACAACAACAATAATACAACAGTATCCATCTCAGAAGGTCACTGGAAAAATTAAATGAGACAATGCATGGGAATTGCTTAGCCCTGCATATGGTCAGTGCTCACAAAACAGTTGTTGTTGTTAAGAGCAGTTGAGTCAATTCTAACCCATAGCGACCCTTTATAGGGTTTCCAAAGAGCAGCTGGTGAGCTTGAACCACCGATCTTGCAGTTCAAACGGCTTTGCAGTCTGGCACGTTAACCCACAGCGCCACACAAGAACAGTAGCCAATGTTATTTATTAAATGACAAATTAGAATGTGGTTTTACATGAGTGCCCAGTTTTAAATGCCTACCTGCTGCCTCCTACAGCTTTTCCTTGAAGGAGGCCTCTGATCAGTCTGCTTGCCCCTGCCCTGCAATTCCACTCAAAGATTTGGGAAGACCTGGACTATACAAGACACCCAGCCCCAGAAACCTTGCTCCTAAACTTCTACCCAAGGCATTATCATTAAAGTACCATAAGAACGGATAATGGCCCAAGCTCCTCCTATCCTGGAGCTCCCAGCTGCCAGACCATTCCTCGCCCAGATAGACAGTTCTGCTTCCTTTGTCCCCAGACCACAATTCTGCCCTCATTTGTGTGGCTTCTGTTTTGATAATAGCTCCAGTCGCCTGCTGGCTGGAATTATAGCCAGGGAGTTTTCCCAATAGAATAAAAGAGCCATCACCCAGAGAAGATAGCAGTGGAGTAAATGCGGTTGTGCCCACTCAATTTCAAAGAACTCCTCAATTACTTTACCAACCCCAGAGCAACAACTCCCCAAGGACTCGGGAACATGTGTAAGGCTCATGCTCTGGGCTCCCTGGAAGGACTTGCATGTCATTGAGAGCATTCAGTCTATTTAAAGAATGAATGGGTTAACTAAGGACAAGTCACTCTTTCCATTTCAATTCAACATACATTGGGAGCAAGTACTGTTTTCAGTCAATGTTTATGACCAGAACTATGGAATAATTTTTGCTAAAGACAGAGTCCTTCCCCTAGTTGATGATGCTGGGGGAATTGACAGAGCTGTTCACTTGCCTACGAGATGCCTTCTCTGCTCGAGGGCTCCTTGAACTTAAAATCTTCAAACATGTCTGGTGTTTCATTTTCTAGTTTTTCTGGTGTTTTTTTTTTTTTTTTGCTGTATTGATAAATATATATACACACACACATATATATATATATGTATATGTGTGTATATACATATATATGGTGTTGTTTGTTAAGTGCCATCAAGTTGATTCAACCCATAGTGACCCTGTATAAGGTTTCCGAGGAGCAGCTGGTGAGTTTGAACCACCAACCTTGCAGTTCAAGCAGCTTTGCAGTATGGCACATTAACCCACAGCGCCACACCAGGGCATATATATATATATATATATATTGTTGTTGTTGTTAAGTAGCCTGGAGTTAGTTCTGACTCATAGCGACCCTGCATAGGGTTTCCCAGGCTGTAAATCTTCACAGGAGCAGAAAGCCTCATCTACAGCTGTTACAATCAACTGCTGACCTTGAGGTTAGCAGCCTGACTCATAACCACCACGCCACCAGAGCTCCTTATATATATGTGTGTGTATATATATATATATTTGTTTTATTTTGTTGTTGTTGAGCCTATACATAAATATACACCAATTCAACAATTTCTACATAGCCCATCAATGTATATGCAACACTGATTACGCACTTCCAATTGTGCAACCATTTCCCCCTTCCTTGTCTAAGGTGTCCCTTTCCCATTAGCGTGGATTCCCTGTCTCCTAAGGTCCCTGCTTCATCTCTCTAGTTGCTGTTGTCAGTTTGATCCTAGGTAGATCATTCTTAAAACAGCAGAAGGCTCTAGCTGGACATTCTCTGCTAGGTAAGTTAAACTAAGAAGACTTCAGGGAATGTTTTAGGTTTGAGATTTAAAGATTATCACAATTTCAGAAATTCATCCAGACATCTTGGCTCCAGAAAGCCTGAAGTCTATGAGAATTTGGAATTCTGTTCTGTTTCCTGCCCTACCTGTCCCCCACTTGATCAGGATTCTTGTATAGAAATCTGTGATCAAAATGTCCAGTAATGTTTTCTAGACACCATCCAGTTCTTCTGGTCTCATGGCAAATCAGCTACACATTCCATATTACCTTCCTACTCCAAAATCTCTTTCTTCTTCTGTTGATCCAGGTGAATAGAGACCAATTGTTTTGTTTAGATGGCCACTTGCATGCTTTTAAGAGCCCAGTAACTATGCATCAAACTAGAAAATTAAACAGAAGCACTAAAAATTTTATTAGACCAATAAGCTGGATGTCTCATATAACCATGATCATAAACCTCCAAACCAAACAACCAAATCCCATTTCATCTTTTGGCTAGGGATGGATATAAAGAGCGTCAGCAGCTACTTTTATTTGTCAATGCTATAAATATATCTCACACAACTTTTTCCAAATCAACTTTTTACAAGTGTACAACTTTTTGACAGAAATTACAATCATTTGCAATGCTACCCTTAATCAAGGAGCCCTAGTGTGGTACTGTGGGTTAACGCTCTGGACTGCAAAGTCTATTTGGACTGCAGGTCGGCAGTTCAAGCTCACCAGCCGCTCCTCGGAAACTCTATACAGCATTGCTATGGGCAGGAACCGACTCGATGGCACTTAACAACAACAACCCTTAACCTTTCCATCACTAAGAGCCTCCCTCCTCGTTTTCCCCTACCTCCAGCCCCTAGTAAATCACTGCTAAACTTTGTTGTCTGTAAATTTCTTGTCTTTTTACATAAGTGAGGTCATCCAATACTTTTCGTTCTGTGATTGATTGATTTCACTCAGCATAATGTCTTCCAGCTCCATCCATTCATGTCTTCTACCAGTTTATTTCTTTCTGTTTGAGTATGTACCACATCCATAAAACGTTTATCCATTTGTCTGCTGACTGGCATTTAGGTTGTTTCTACCTTGTGTCTGTTGTAACTAGTGCTACAATGAACATTGGCAAACACTGAAACAATTGAAATGGAATTGCTGGGCCAGAAGGTAGTTCTAATGATAGTTTTTGTGAGGAACCACCATACTGTTCTCCACAATAGTTGTACCATTTTGAATTCTCACCAGCAATATTTCACATTGCAATTTCCCCACATCCTCACCAACATTTGTTTTTCCTGTTGTTTAATCTTAGCCACGGAGTCCTGGTTTGGCACTGTAAGATAGGTTCTGGGCTGCTAACTACAAGGTCAGCAGGTCAAACACATCAGTTGCTCCTCAGGAACCCTATACAGGTCAGAAGCGACACTTAACAACTCCATGGCACATAACAACAACAACCGTAGCCATCCTTCTTATTGTTGTTGTTACGTGCCATAGAGTTTCAACTCATCGTGACCCTGTATTGGCTCTCTGAGTCTTTAAACCTTTTGTTGGCACAGGAAGCCTCATCTTTCTCCCATTGGGAAGCTGGTGGGCTTGAACCACCAACCTTGTGGTTCACAGTGCCACCTCATTTCCCCTTAGCCATCCTAGTGGGAGTGAAGAGGTATCTCATGGTAGTTTGATTTGTATCTCTCTGATGGCTAATCGTACTGAGCATCCTTTCTTGTGTTTGATGGCCATTTGAATGTTTTCACTGGTGAGATGTCTACTCAAGTCCTTTACCCACTTTATGATTGGGTCCTTCGTCTTTTGCTGTTGTCATCCTCAAGATTAGTCCTTTAGGCAAACGGGAAGGTTCCTTACTTATCTGACCACCACCTGGCCTGTTTTAGCTTAACTGTATACATTTTCTGTGTCTGTACTCTGGTACCTGAAAATGTCCACCTGGTTTCCACCCTCAGTCCACCGCTCCCAGCACAAAGTCATGGCACCCACTCTTCTCTTAATAGCACTCCTCCCTCAGGTGCCAAAGGATGGGCTGCCTCGTGACCAGCTACCCTAGGGAAGGTCCAGGAGGGATGTGGACAATTCCCCGACCCCCAGTCCCTCATTCTACACAGGGACTAATAGGGAGCCCTTCTCAGAAACGTCCATTGCTGTTCTCTGGACTTCCCTCACATGCTCTTTCTCTGACTCTCCCTTAACCTCTCAGTCCCAGGTCTTAGGTGAAGCAGGTGGCTGAATACTATGCCTGGGGCAGTCTATATGCTCTGGACTGTGGCTTCCACCTGCCAGATGGTATTTGCAGACCTCCCAATGTTAGATGACTGAAGATGGACTATGGCCGGATCCTGCCCAGAGTTCAAAAGGTCCAATGAAGGATGGTGCCTGTGTTGACCTCCTCCCAAGACAGTACAGGTATTTCAGAGAAACACTTGGCTAAAAAGATAGAGCCCCAAGTTCCTGACCTTATGTACCAATCCTATGGTCCCTGGATTGAAGTTGGACTTGAGTCTCCAATGTTCTGATCTCCCCTAGATGTCTAAAGATGAAGTCTATGAAGTTCTCCAAAAGAAATGGCTTACTTCCTCAGCAAGTACAGTTGGTCCTTCTCTCTCCAACTCTCTTATCAACAAACTCTCCAAACAAAACCTGTTCATGGGGTGACAGTGGCCAGACAGGACAATACAAACACCCCTACCCTCTTGGTCCAGGGGTATGATAAATCTTGTGGCAGAAGCCCCTCCACACCAGTTCTGTAAGTTCCCTGACACAGTAAACCATAACTTCAGTGGCACAAGTGTATTGTTGGCCCAGTCTTGGCCATCTGGTTATGACCAAGTCCCAACTCACTTTCATGAGGGAGTCTACAGAGGAAGTCAGATCTGACCCATTGTCCTCCACCTCACTAGAAGATGGGCCCACTATCAAACTTGGAACCAGGAAGCCACACAGATATGTCACGTCTCTTGGTGTCAGAGTTAAGTTACAGAGGAGCTGGCTGGTTGGACAGGTCCTGCCCCAGCCAGCAGCCCCATTCCCCAAAAGGCAATGACCACAGAGAGCTGAGCAGCTGCTCGTCATTTGCTCTGTGATCCTGCCTCTTCAAATTCACAGAAATCCCCTGTATAAATCAGCTTGGCCCAAGAACCCTGAGCCCCCACCATACCTATCGCCATCGGATCTTTGAAATAACTTTGTCTTCACTGCACACAGTCAGAGACACTAAGTATTGCAAGGTCTCAGAACACAGCCATCAGTTGGTGATTTGCCAACACTTCCCAGCACCTGTCAGCATCTTACAATGACAACTAAGAGGAATCAGTGAAGTCCACAAATAACACCAGCAGTCAGCACACCTGACGAGTAAGTGCCCATTCAAGATTAGTAGTAGGGAAATCAGCCAAGCCAAGGGGACATCCCTTAGGTATTATTTTAAGTGCCACTATCCCCCCAGATGTCCTCAGCAAGGAGATGGTGGGACCCACAGAGAAACGATGTCCCCTCTATCGCAAACTACAGGGAGTGTGTGGTTGTGATGCTGGAATCTAAAAACTCCACAGGGGCGAGGACGGGGTGTAACGACACTAACCACAGGCATTTAGTGAGCCCGTCTCTGTGTCGAGCAATGAGGCTAAGACTCCACATCTATTCTCAAGGTTAATCCTTCCAGTGACACCAGGAGACTGTTTCGATTACTGCCTTCATTCTATAATTGAGGAAATTGAGACTCAGCTAGGCTAAGGAACTTGCTCAAAGTCACAGAGCTAGTAAGTGATAGAAGTAAGTTTACAGCCAGGCCTGTCTGGTTTGAAGATGTATCCAGGGCATTGTCCTGATCTGGGGCAAGCATCTACAGTGTGTTTCTCTAGGATGTGTTGACATGGTCGAGGGCACAGTCTAACCTCTCCATGCACATCCTGTAGCAAAGCCCCAGAAGGGCTCCAACCCTGATCATAAGTGGAGTTTGGGTCCCTAGGTCCCACTGGTTCTTCTGAACTCCTGAGGCTTGGTTATCTGGACATCAGCCCAAGTCCCTGTGCAACACACAAGTTTCCATCCAGCTGAAAGAATCTTCTTACTTCTCTTTACCTGATTAAAAAGAACACATGTCAATTCCAAAGCCTACCTTGGCTTCACTCTTTTAGAAGGCAAGGATGCAATTGCAGCTCTAGCCCTCCTTGGTGTCAACCAGGCCACACACTGGGCCCTAACATCTTATTCTTACTCCCAACTTAGCAACTCTGGGTTTCTCATCTAGTCACAACATTGTCCCGAAATACCTCGGAGCAAGGCTCCGTGCCCCGCCCTCCCTGAGAGACAGGACATGACCAGATCCTGTCCAGGGGTCCAAAAGGTCCAGTCAAGGATGGTGCCTGTGTGGCTCTTTTCCTACAGGTATTTCAGTGAAACACCCAGCTAAAGATAGAGTGTTATACCCAAATTCCTGACCTTATGCATCAGTCCTATATGACGGGAGCTGGACTTTCTTTCAGGGCCCTGGATTGCAATCATCATTCTCAAGTTGTGTGTTTAGGACAGTCACAAGAGCCACTGACAAGAAGACGAATGGCTTGGAGAGGCAGACTGGCCAGGCAGAGCACAGGCCTGTGACCGTGGGCCAAGGACTCACCACCTCCAGGCTTTGGCTTCTTTCAGGGCAAAACAGGGCTTTTCCCCACCTGCCCCACCTCCCCGAGGTAATGTAGGTGAGATGCTTGGTAAGCACTAGCTTGCCAGACAGTTGCTGACAATGATCTGCACTTCCATGGGTGAGAAACTCCATTGGCAGCAGCTACGGGCAACTCTTCACAGACTCAGATGAGGAAGTATGCAGACAAATTCCATTATTAGTGATGTAAGCATTCCCCACCAATCTGGCTTAAGAGCTCTCTGTGGGGCCTCAGTCAATATTTGCTGAAAATCAAACACAGACCTTGTTATGATTCAATGCAAACACTGTACTGAACTCCACCAAGGCATGTACCAGGCTTAAAAGAGGGAACATCAAATTAATTTGCACAAGTGTCCACGGAATGAAAGGCACCTCCTGGCCCTTCTGCCAACTTACAGGACCCAGACTCTGTCCAGGAATTCTCAAAATACGCAGACTCCACTCTCCAGGCAGGGAGCCAGAAACACACATGTAAAAACAACCAGACACTCAATATCTCAGTGTCAGAGTGAGTGAGTGGGTGGGTGAGTGAGTGGGTGGGTGAGTGAGAAGACAGTGGAATAGAAGGAAGAACATAAGATTTAGAGTCAAAATCTGGGGTGTAGGCTTGCTCTTGTACTAACTACTAATTTGTGGTCTACCTCCGAAGCCTTTATCTTTTAATCTGTAACATAAAGTAATGATTATGTGTGTGGTAAGAATTAAATCCACCACCTGTCTGTTAGTTTGTGGTACTGTGGTGGTTTCCATGCTACTGTGGTTCTGGAAGGTACGCCATCACTACTTCAAACACAAGCAGAAATAGTTAAGCATTTGCTGTAAAACAAAAGGTTGGCTGTTTGAATCTACCCAGAGACACTGTGAAAGACAGACTTGGCAAACTACTTCTGAAAAGCCACAGTCACTGAGAACCCTATGGCGTGCAGTTCTACTCTGAAACACAGGGCATCTCCAGGAGTCCGAATCGACCTAATGGTGGCTGGTTAAAAGACAGCAGGGCCACCCTATTACTCATGGTGGATAGATTTCTAACAAAGCTCCCTGACTAAGTAAAAGACTGGTCATCTACTTCAAAACACTAGCCAATGACAATCCCACAGCTCACAAGAGAACAATGTCTGACAGCCTTGCTTTGGTCACATCATTGGGAAGAATTCATCACTGGGGAAGGACATCATGTTTGGTGAAGCAGAGGGCCAGCAGGGGTGACGGAGACCCTCATCAAGATGGACTGGTACAGTAGCTACACCAATCAATGAGAACACATCAACAATGCTGAAGACAATGCAGGACCAGGAAGTGTTTTCTTCGTTTGTATCATGGGTCAGAGTGTCTATCTCTCTACAGATTTAATGACACACAGGCAGGCCTTGGCGACATCATGGGTTCAGTTCCAGACAATACAATGAGTATCGTGGTAAAACCAGTCACACAGATGTCTTGGTTCCCCAACGCATGTGAACACCTTGTTTACACTATACTGCAGCCTGGTAAGTGTGCAATGGCATTATGAAAAAGTTTGAAATATTGTTGAGAATTTCCAAAATGTAACAAAGAGACAGGAGATGAGCACACACTGTTGGAAAAAGGGGTGCTGACAGACGTGCTTGACAACAGGTTGTCACAAACTTTCCATTTGTAAACACTGCAGGATCTGCAGAACACAATAAAGTGACACGCAATAAAATGAGGCATGCCTGGAAGCTGGCAAAGTTTATGTAACTGTGCCTGACACATAGTAAGTTCTTAAAATATATATATAATAAACCAACTGTCTCATAATAATGGCAAGGCCACATATGAACAAAGCACAATTAGAGTACCTATTTCGTAGTGAATTGTGAGTTGGGCTGCAAACCACAGTGTCAGCAGTTCAAATCTATCAGCTGCTCCATAGGAGAAAGATGAGGCTTTCTACACCTATAAAGATTTACAGCCTCAGAAAACCCTATGCAGGCTCGCTATGAATAAGAAGCAACTCTACAACTCACAACCACACCCATATACACATAAGGGCTTCAAAAAACTTGTGGGAAAAAATAGAATTGAAAGATAATATGTTGCAGACCGTGTAAGACTGGTCAGAGGTTCGAGGCCCTATAGGCCAGAGTGTAACAGATCTAGCCACCTGGCAGTCAATAGCAAATTGTTTTTCATCTTAATATTCAGTTACATGTATTAATTTAATACATGGAATCCTTGATAATCCACAGATAAATGTGATATTTTCCTAAAGCCGAGACTAAAGGTTGCAAGGTCAAGCCTTCCTCCAAAGGATTAACTAAAAACACCTTAGCTACTTCACAGTTCTTTGTTCTACAGACAAAAAAGCCATCCACCCTGAATCTCTCCCAAGTGTTAGCTATTCAGCCAAGTTCCTGAAAACCTGGCTCAGGAAGCCGAAACAACGGGACTCCGCCCAAGCTTTTGTCCTTACCTCTCACCTTCCCCCAACTGAGCTCAGGGGCTATAGATATGTTAATTGAGCATGAGAAACCAAGTTGCGGGCCTGGGATTTGAACCAGCAAAGTACGAAGTAAAGTTACCTGAATGCCTGGAAAAGTACTGATGTTAGCTGTACCTTGCCTTGGTCCCTCCCAGCTTGGTGTGAAGCTCCTCCCCTAAATAAAACAGATGCCCAGGCCTCCCCAGGTGTGCATTACAGGTTGGAAGGCATGCAGTAAAGATTGCAGTGCATTACGGGCTGGAGGGCATGCAGTAAAGATTGCAGGGCAGTGAGTTGCTGCCTGCAGAGGCCACGATGCCTGTAGTCCCAAGCCTGCCCACCAGTGATGCATCCACCTGGCTTTGGGGTGCCTCATTGTCCCCCTCTTTCTGTCTGTCTGTGTATATCTTTACCGCCTCCCCTATGTCAAGGCCGGTCCCCGACAATAATAGAGGTGAAAAGAGATGTGGATAAGATTCTTACGATTCAATAATGCGTAATTGTTACCATGACTAATTGTGACTCACAACTGTAAAGGTAGAAGCTTTGTGACACAAAGGGGGGAGTAGTTAATGTTGCAGTCCAGGAACAGAGGACCCTAGGACCATCAAGGGGAAAGAGAATGAGCGGAATGTGGAACCCTATCCAGAAGGCAGCAATACCAGAGATGGAGGCAGAGATGAGGACATGGAGAGATAGAGCAGCTGAGGACTCTAGACTCATGGAAAGAGAAAGACTGGGTGTTGGCAGCCAGGAGGCAGGCTTACAAAATGTGCCCTTTGGTTGTTTAAATTATTATATATTCCTGAGTGTTTTTGTGTACATCTTTCCCTCCCCCAAAAAAAGCAGCCAGAGGGAATGGAAGCAAATACTGTTGAATGATGTTGCACGGAGGAGATTGTAATCATTACAATGAAATGAAGAGTATAAAATCAATGTTTTCCCATGTAAACTCACTCAATTCATAATCAAAACTTAAAAAAAAAACACAAAAAACCTCTTCATCCTCAAACAAAAAAATTAAAAAGAAAGATAATAGATTTTTTTCCAGGAACTTTTCAAAGCCCCCTTGTGTATATATGTGTGTGAGGGTGTTTGTGTGTTAAGACAAGCTGTGGATATAGGGTGGGAGAAAACTGGCTGAGAATTCCATTCCAGGTTGGGTTGTAAATTCATATTTGGAGGGTGCCTTGCTTCACACACATGCCACTGTGACAAATAAAATGTAATTTAAAAAAAATTGTAAAATACATAGCTGCCTTCAAAAACAAGATAAACATCTTGAGGACACGAGGTAAATTAGAAACATAAAGTGCCAAAGAGAAGTGGTATTCACATTGTGAGAAAGATGGAGACCAAGATTACTACAAGTCAAACAGGGGGTATGTCTGAGACTCACTGTGTGGGACCCCAGACTCCTGGCTAATGAAGGGTGGTGGATGCACTGTGACCAGCTGCTGTCTGAGGCCACACTCCTACAAAGCTAAACACCTAGGGAGGCTGGAGAAAGTAGACAGAGCCTCCAGCTAGAACCCAGCCAGGTCACTGGGTTTGCTCGACTGAGAGGGGGGAAAGAAAGACTGACTCAAGATAAGTCTGCAAACCAAAATGACAAAAAGCCATGGGAAAAATAATGACAGCCAACAAAAATCAACCATCCGAGATTAATTTTTCCCTTTGAAATAAAAATAATGGAACAATCTGATAAATATTTTAAATCAAGTATGTTTAGAAGAAGATTTAAAAGAACAAAGGATTTTTCTATAGCATTTTTTACCGAAGTGTTCAGTAATGGTACGCAAAAGAGGTATTTGTTCATGGAGGTAATAAGTCACAAATTCCATTTCCTCCTATTCCTGAGTCTCCTTCCTTTGTTGTTCCAGGAAAATAGAGACAAATTGTAATTCTGATGGCTGTTTACTTGCTTTTAAGACTCCAAGCACACTGAACTAGGAGGTAGAACAGATGCACTAGAAATGATATTTGGCCAATGAAGTGGGACACTCCATGAAACCTTGACCCTCCAACCTCTCAACCAAAAAGGTGAATCCCTTGAGGTATTTACTGTTATTGTTGTTAAGCATTGTCAAGTCAGTCAAGACTTACAGCGGTCCTGTACAGAGTTTCCAAGGAGTACCCGGTGGGTTTGAACCATGAGCCATCAGGTTGGTAGTTCAGTACTTTTCCTACAGCATCACACCAGGGCCCCTTGAGATGTTTAGTTGTATATGAACATTAGAATGTGTTCTTCTTTCTTGTTGCTGTTGTTGTAGAAATATATATCAAAAACGTTTGACAATTTTACAGATGTACATCTTAATGACATCAATTTCATTAATAGGCCTTGTGATCATTACCCTTGATAAATGCCAAATTTCTCATCACCATAAACAGAAACTCAATGCTCTGTAAACCATGACCCCACCTTCTCCTCTCCCTTCTACCCCTGGTAACCACAAACAAACTTTGGTCTCTACACTTCTGCCTATTCTTGTCAGTTTCTATGAGTGAGGTCATATAAAACTTGTCCTTTTGTGATTGACTTATTGTATTCAGCATCCACACTGTAGTGTATGTCAGGACTTCATTTGTGTTTCTGGCTGACTAGACTTTGCATGCATGGACCACATTGTGCTTATCCATGCATCCATCAATGGGCATTAAGGCTGTTTCCCTCTTTGGGCTATTTTGAATAGTGCTGTAATGAACATTGGGATATATAACTAAGTAATTGCCTCCATGGACAACCACATCCTTTGTCATGAGACCAGAAGAACAGGATGGTGTCCAGTTACCATTATTTAATATTTTGATCAAAGAATCTAAAGAAGAATGCTGATTTTTAAAAATGGAGGGTAGACAGGGATGGGCAACTTGGACAATGGCTACACAAAATGGGGGGAGGGGGGCTACAAAGGCAAGAAGTGACTAGCTTACAAGCTTTCAAGAGGGAACCTAGATTCAGAGGGCATGAAGGAAGGTAGACTTACCACTGAGTAGTATCCAATCTGTCTAGGCAGGGCTGATGAAATGAAATGCGGATGGTTCTCTTGTGATACAATAGTGAATAATTGTTATCAGGACTGCTTGTGAGGGTTGGAAATGTAAAGGCAGATGTTCTATAGCAAGGAGGGGAGATATTAACTCTTCAGCATAGGAGTAGAGGTCCCTGGGACTATCAAGGGTGAAGAGCGGAGAGCAGGACCATACCCAGAGAAGCATTGATGCCTGAGATGGAGGCAGAGATGATGACGTGGAGAGATGGAGCACTTGGGGACTTTAGACACAGAGAGGGAGAGGGGCTGTGTGCTGACAACGGGGGGGAGGGGGGTAGGCTTGTAGTGTATACCCTTTGGTTGGTTCATGATGCATGGAAGGGGGATTGTGACCATAGCAATGAAACGATATACAATAAGATGAATGTAAAACTAATGTTCTCCCATATAAACTATCACATAATTCACAATAAAACATTAGGGGGAAAAAAAAAAGGAGGGTAAGGAGGGTAGAGCCAAGCAGAACAGAATTTCAAATTATCCTGGAATCTAGAATTTTTAGATTGAGGCTGAATGAATCCCCAAAACCATTATCCTGAGATCCTTTTTAAACTTTAAGCCAAAAATATTCCTTGAAGTCTCCATTAAGCCACACAGATTAACTTAATTAATGAAAAATATCTGTCTTGATATTTTTTAATACCTATCCATATGGGATCAAATTGACAATAGCAATTTGAAAGGTTACATAAGAAATTTAGGAGACAGTGAGTTTATGTTAATGGTTGTTGTTGTTGTTAGGTGTCATTGAGTTAGTATATAACCAACTCATAGCAACCTTATGTACAACAGAACAAAACAGTAGCAGGTCCTGGGCCAGCCTCAGTATCATTGCTACACCTGAGCCCATCGCTGCTGCCACTGTGGCAATCCATCTTGTTGGAGTCTTCCTCTTTTCCTCTGATCCTCCACTTTACCAACCATGATATCCTTCTCCAGGGACTGGTCCCTCCTGATAATATGTCCAAAGTATGACAGACAAAGTCTGGTCGTCCTGGCCTCCAAGGAGCACTCTGGCTGCACTTCTTCCAACACAGATCTGTTGGTTCATTTGGCAGTCCATGGTACTTTCAATATTCTCCTCCAACACCATAACTCAAAAGCATCAATTCTTCTACGGTCTTCTTTATTCACCGTGTCCAACTTGCACATGCATATGAGGTTATTGAAAATACCATGGCTTGGGTCAGGCACACCTTAGTCCTCAAGCTGACATCTCTGCTCTTCAACACTTTAAAGAGGTCTAGTGCAGCAGGTTTGCCTAATGCAATATGTCATTTGATTTCCTGACTGCTGATTCCTTGAGTGTTGATGGTGGATCTGAGCAAAATCAAGCCTTTGACAACTTTAACCTTTTCTCCATTTATATGGGTGCTGCTTATTGGTTCAGTGGTAAGGATTTTTGTTTTCTTTACGTTAAGATGTAACCCACACCTAAGGCTGTGGTCTTTGATCTTCATCAGTAAGTATTTTAAGTCCTCTTCACTTTCAGCAAGCAAGGTTGTATCATCTGCATTTCACAGGTTGTTAACAAGTCTTCTTCCAATCCTGATGCCACGTTTTTCTTCATGTGACCCAGCTTCTCAGATTTATTTGCTTAGCATACAGGTTAAATAAGTATAGTGAAAGAATACAACCCTGTCACATGCATCTTTCCTAATTTTAAACCATTCGGTGTTCCCATGTTTTGTTCAAACAACTGCCTCTTGGTCTATGTACAGGTTCCGCATGAACACAAATAAATGTTCCAGATTACTCATACTTTGCAATGTTGCCCATGGCTTGTCATGATCCACACAATTGAAAGCCTTTGCATAATCAATAAAGCACAGGTAAACATCTTTCTGATATTCTTAGCTTTCAGCCAAGATACATCTGATGTCAGTAAAGATATTCCTCGTTCCATATCCTCTTCTGAATCTAGATTAGACCTCTGAAGCTCTCTGTCAGTGTCTGCTTGCAGTCATTTTTGCATTATCTTTAGTAAAACTTTATTCACATGGGATATCAATGATATTGTCTGATGATTGCTGCATTCTGTTGGGTCACCTCTCTTTGGAATGGGCACAAATATGGATCTCTTCCAGGCAGTTGAGGCAATAGAACTAGTTACAGAACCTGGGTTTCTGCATGGAAGGCAAGAAATCTACCACTGAACTACCATCTAAAAGTTGAGTTTTACTTTTTTGAAAAACAAATAAAATATTCTATCCCTAATCCTCACCACTGGACCAATCAACAACATTCTTATCAAAGGAGAAAAGATTGAAGTTGTCAAGGACTTCATTCTTCTTGGATCAACTATCAACATTCCTGGAAGCAGCAGTCAAGAAATCAAGCAATGTATTGCATTAGGCAAATCTGCTGCACAAGACCTTTTTAAAGTGTTGAAGAGCAAAGATGTCAGCTTGAGGACTAAGGTGTGCCTGACCCAAGTCATGGTATTTTCAATAACCTCATATGCATGCAAAATCTCGACAGTGAATAAGGAAGACCAGAGAAGAATTAATGCTTTTGAGTTATGGTGTTGGAGGAGAATATTGAAAGTGCCATGGGCTGCCAAAAGAACAAACAGATCTGTGTTGGAGGAAGTGCAGCCAGAGTGCTCCTTGGAGGCCAGGATGGCCAAACTTCATCTCTCATACTTGAGACATATTGTCAGGAGGGACCAGCCACTGGAGAAGGATATCATGTTTGGTAAGGTAGAGGGTCAAAGAAAAAGAGGAAGACCCCCAGCGAGACGGATTGGCAAAGTGGCAGCATCAATGGGCTCAAGCATGGCAACAATTGTGAGGTTGGCTCAGGACCGGGCAGTGTTTCGTTCTGTTGTGCATAGGGTCACTATGAGTCAGTACTGACTCGATGGCACCTAACAACAACAACAAATGACTTGGAAACAACTTGACGGTACTTAACAACAACAATCATTATATTGCATCAACAATAATTAAAAGCATCAATATATTTTACAAATTTCTGTGCTTAAGACTATCTCATGTTTCTCAGGCTTCTCTCTGGACTTATTTGTTGATTTGGTTGAAATATGTCCTCTAACCTATCATTCAGTAAGGATCTCTGGGTGGTTGCAAAAAAAAAAATTGAAACAAACCATACCTTCCATGACAGTCAGTACTCAACTGGGCTCAATAATGCACTGCAGTGGCCACACAAAACTCAGGAAGGCTAACACGTTAAATACAGGATCAGGAAATGCTCAAGGCACAGTTGTTCTAGTCAGTTGCTGATAAATAACTCAGCCTGAAGGCACTCAGCTCTAGCTCCATGGGTCAACAAACCTAACTCCCCCATTTAAGCACCTGGAGGCACACCACTCTACAAGCAAGCTTCCTGCCCAAGGTCAATCAATTTTACTTGCCCCGTGGATCTGGAAGGCCAGTGTGCTGTCTCATGCTCTGCTTTTTGATTCTGCTGCTGCTGCTCCTCTGTCCCTCCTCCAGTGTCAATGGGTCAGAGAGGTTCAATGTGCAGGGATCTTGGGGTTCAAAGGATGTGCTACCCTCTAGGTTCTTCTACTTTGATGGTAGGGAGATGGCCCCTCTTGCATCTGAGATGGTTCATTTTAAACCTATGCTACAGTTTCAAGTTTTTACAATTACAGTTAACTCTGCTAACATCCACAGCTGAATCATGGCATCCTATCAGTATCTCCTCCCACCTTCTCTGACCCAGACCCAGCAGGGCAGAAATGTTATTTGGTGGGAGTTACAGACTATGATTAGAAGAGACGTTAGATAATTCATTACACTGCAGAGGTAAACTTTTTCTTCATCTTCAAATGTCTGAAACTGTTTTCTTTTTCCTTCCTTACCTGGAAATAATGTAGCTGAGAGTAGAATTCTGGTGAAGGATGTATTTTTCTCAGTACTTTGAGGATATTATTTCTTTAGCCCCTGACATTTATTGTTGCTGATGAAAACTTTGCTGTCAGTTTATTTGTGATTCTTGTTGTAGGTAATAGCACTTTCCTCTCTGATATATTATCTTTTTGCTTTTGATTCTTGTTTCTCTGTGTCTAGGTGTGTGTTTATTTTTTCTGTTTATCATTTCTGTGCAATTAAAATCTCAGGAGTCATTAATTAGGAAAATTCTTATCTATTGTCTCTTCCTTTATTTCTTTTCCATTTCCTCACATATTCTCTTTTACTGGAGCCCTTATTTGTTGTTGTTGTTAGGTGTCTTTGAGTGGGTTCTGACTCATAGCAACCATATGAACAACTGAACAAAACATTTGCCCGGTCCTGTGTCATTGTTACATTTGAGCCCATTGGTGCTGTCACTGCATCAATCCATCTTGTTGGGAGATATTCCTCTTTTTCACTGAACCCCAACCTTTCCAAACATGATGTCCTTCTCCAGGGACTGATCCCTCCTGATAATGTGAGAGTATGAGAAATGAAGTTTTTCCATCCTGCTTCTAAAGAGCATTCTGTAAGTACTTCTTCTAAGACAGATTTATTTGTTCTTCAGGAAATCCATGGTACTTTCAATATTCTTCACCAACATCATAATTCAAATGCACTGATTCTGCTATGGTCTTCCTTATTCATTTTCCACATTTTACATGCATATGAGATGAATAAAAATACCGTGGCTTGGATCTGGTGTACCTTAGTTCTCAAACTGACACCTTTGCTCTTGAACTCCTTTTAAAGAGGTGCTTTGCAGCAAATTGCCTAATGCAATACATCATTTGATTTCTTGACTGCTGCTTCCATGAGTGTTGTTTGTGCATCCAAGCAAAATGAAGTCTTTGACAACTTCAATCTTTTCTCCATTTATCATGATGTTACTTATTGGTCCAGTTGTAAGCATTTTTTTTTTCTTTACATTGAAGTGTAATCCATACTGAAGTCTTTGAAATTCATCAGTATTTCAAGTCCTCTTTGCTTTCAGCAAGCAAAGTTGTATCATCTGCATTTCACAGGTTGTTAAGGAGTCTCCCTGCAAATCCTGATGCTATGTTCTTCTTAATATAATGTTGTTGTTGTTAAGTGCTGTTGAGTTGGTTCCGACTCATAGCAACCCTGTACAGGGTTTCTGAGGAGCAGTTGGTGGGTTTGAACTGCCAACCTTGTTGTTTGAAGTCAGTGCTGATCCTACAGCGCCACACCATGAGTCTTTCTCAAATAATTTGTTTAGCATACTCATTGAATAAGCATGCTGAAAGGATACAACCTGACACACACCTTTTCTAATTTTAAACCATTCAGTGTCCTCTGATTCTGTTCAAACCACTGCCTATTGATCTATGAACAGTTTCTTCATGAGCACATAAGTGTCTTGGAATACTCATTCTTTGCAATGTGATCCATAATTTGTTATGATCCACACAGTTGATTGAATGCTTTTGTATATTCAATAAAGCACAAGTAAATGTATTTCTGGCACTCCCTGCTTTCAGCCAAGATCCATCTGACATCAGCGATGATATCCCTTGTCCATGTCCTCTTCTGAATCAGGCTTGAATTTCTGTTACCTTCCCGTTGATTTATTGCTGCAACCATTTTTTAATTACCTTTAGAAGAATTTTACTTGCATGTGACATTAATGATATGGAAATTTTATTAGACAATTTTACTCAATGTATTTAAATTTTTTATTCCTTTACATTAAACAGCCTCTTTGTTTCTCTTTGTTCTAAATGAATTCCACAGAAATTCTCTCTTCTAGAGTGTACAGTCTACAATCTTTGATGTGTATTTCATTTGGGGAGAGTAATGTAAATGATCATTTTACTTTCTATCTTGCTTAATTTCAGCCTATTTTTGTTTTATATATATGTATATATTAATTGGGCTTTTATTCTTTCCTTTATCCTTTTCTAAAAATGATTTATTTTATTTTGTTGCTGAAAATATACACAGCAAAGTATATACCAATTCAACTATTTCTACATGTACAATCCATTGGCATGAATGACACATTCTTTAAATTGTGCCGCTGTCCTCACTCCCCTTTTCCTCTACCATAAAGAACACAGACTTCGGTTTGGGCTACACCTCAATGTAAAGAAAACAGAAATCCTCACAACTGAACCAATAAACAAAATACATATAAATGGAAAAAAGATTAAAATTGTCAAAGTCTTCATTTTGTTCAGATCAACCATCAACACTCACAGAAAGTGAAGTCAAGAAATCAAAAGACATATTGCAGTTCAGAGTCTCTGACAAGTCCCAATAGGAGAGTTACAGTTCAGACTCCCAAAGTTTTAGAGCAAGTGCTTGGAACATCAAATGACTGCAACCAGTGCTGCCTAAACCAAGCTGGGTGCCATCAGAACCAACAAGACTTAACATTGGGTGGATAGAGCCATTAATTCTATGGGCGTTATACACCTAGGATCAGACACAGGCAGATTCAAAAACACAAGTTAAGTTCTACAAACTGGAGGCCTAAACCCCAATATCATAGACCAAAATTACACCAGTGTATTTCCCTCAGCTCACACCTATGGTGTCATGGAGAAGAGGCATTAAACACCCAGGTGGACACGAGATCGTATTCAGTCAATGTCAACCAGCATCCACCATCAGCCACCCAAGTGGTGTCACAATGAATGTTCCACCAGTCAGTAGAAATATTCATCCTCAAGGAGATTAATCAAACACTTGGTGGCAAATGATTCATCTTGTGGGAAAATAATACATATTTTTCTTACATGGCCTTGTCTTTCCTACACACAGTGTCTCAACCAATATCATTATCCAAAGTAAACAGTACATGATGTATTGTCATGGGATCTCATATGACATTGTCTTTCACCAACAGATTACTTTATAATAAAGGAGGTTAGGCATGCATGGGACCCACGGTTCTAACACATACCATATCACCCAGAAGTGGCCAGCCTGGTAGATTATTGAAATAGCCTATTGAAGTTATAGCTAAGATAGTCACCTGAAGATGGCACCATTAAAGGTTAGACTATAGTTCTCAGGGTGCAGAATATACCTTGAAGCAAATGGCATAATATGGCACTCTATATTCAATGGATATACTATGTCGATGTAAGAATCACGAGTTGATGTAGGTATGGTCCTGCTAATTATCACTCCCAAGAATTCACTTGAGAATTTTGTACTTCTAGAACCTCCTGCCATTCCCAACCTTAGTGTCTCAGGTTCTATGAAAGGGAAGTTTCCACCAAGAGACACAATAAGAGGCCCACCAAATTTAAAAGTGGTCATTTGAGGCTCCTCATAGAGTATTCATTCTGGAAAGGATCATCATGAGAATGTAGGGTGAAAAAACAAAGAAGGTATGGTTAGTGATGCGTCCTGAAATAGGGAAAATAATGCTTGAAATATATGGTCATTGGGGGCTTCTTTTGGTGCTCACCTATGAATAATGATTATAGCAAGCATAGCCTGGAAGAATATGGTGAGCAGGGGTTCATAACCTGTTAAGGATTAAATTCTGTCCACAAAAATCATGTGTTGTACATCCTACCCTCTGTGCCTGTGCTCATCATCCCACTTGGGAATGGGTTAGCTTTGTTGTGTTAATGAGGCAGGATTAGTATAGGGTCTTTCTGGTGTCTGTCTCATGCAAGATATAAAATGAGCAGATTACGCAAACAAGAGCTAGGAGGAAACTGATGCCAAACCCCTTGGAGCTCCCTAAGGAACAAGGAAAGAGAAGTTAAAAGAGACAAGGACCTTCCCCCAGCGTTAACAGAAAGAGAGAACCTAGAGCCAGAGCCATGAGTTCAAACTTCTACACTCGTAAACTGTGAGAAAATACATGTGCTTGTTAAACCATCCACTTAAGATAGTTCTGTAATAGCAGCAACACATAACGAAGACCCCTCAGGGTTGAAGGTCAGAGCCACTCCACCAGCAAGCAACCAAACCAACAGAGGGAGATCTAACACGGGGGTTGAGGAGGGAGGTGCTGGGTATCAGACATAGCCTCTGAGCAGTAGGGATTATAGCTTGTCCCATGTACACTCTCTTCTAGTATGTTATTTTCTCCACAAATTGTAACCCATCATTCCCTTAACAAATCTGGCAGGATGACGAGAGCTTAATGGGAGACATGAGAGAACTTGGAAGGTATGGATAATACAGTACTTCCTCCAAATCCCCTTTTCCTATCTATGTGTACAAAGAAACAACTAGTTTGTCTACTACAAACTAGACAAAAACATTACTCAGGGAACAGAAGAAAATCACCCACAATTGCTTGAAGCTAGAGAAAACCTTAATAGAAATATAAATTCATTAAAGTTCAAGTGCAAAATATGAGATAGAAAATTAGAGAATGAGACGGAAAAAGAGATTAGAAACCTTGAGAACAAGGTTAGAACCCAAGTTGCATTTTTATAGAACAGAGTAGACTTGGTTGATAATTCTATTTATTGACATAGAAGACAAGCTTAGGATAAAACATGAATGCATATAAAATCATTAGAGAGATACTAACTATAGGAAGACAGATTTGTTTGTTTTATTTTCAACTTTTATTGTGATTTGAGTAAAAGTTCACAGAGCAAATAAGTTTTCCATTCGACAATTCATATACATTTTATAACATTGACTCCAGTTCCTTCAATATAGCAGCACTCTTCCTACTTCCTACCTTTATTTCCCATTTCCATTCGTTCTTCTTTCCTGTCCCTTCCTGCCCTCTGAGCTTTATCCCTAGAGAAATACTGCCCTTTTCATTTCACATAAAGCTGATTGCTCTAATGTGTTATTATTGTTCAACACATAGACATGTGTATTGTTTGGTTAAAAGTTAAGCCACAGAGATGAGTTCAGTTCCAGTTAGAAAACTGACTGTCATTATTAAGTGCCATTGAGTCTGTTCTGACTAATAATGACCCCCTATAGGGTTTCCAAGGAGCAGCTGATGGGTTTGAACTGACAATCCTGTAGTTTGCTGATCCTACAGTGCCACGCCTGGACTAAGACTGACTAAGAGCCATGATTTCAGTCTCTATCAAACCAGTAAGCCTGGTCTTTTTTATGACCACATTTCTCTCTCATTCTCTCCAGAATCTACTATTACAGTCCCTTTCAGGTTGGTTAGTAGTGGTACCTGGGCATCATCTGATTCTTCGGAGTCTGGGGTTCCCATGGTCCATTAGTTCTTCAAAGAATTTGTTTGCATGTGTCTTTGATTTGCTTCACTCTTCTTTGCTTTGAATGGGGGTGATACAAGTAGTTGCACCTTAGATGGCTCTTCACAAACTTTTAAGATCCCAGTCATTATTCACCAACCAAGGATGTACAACAGTCTTTTTGAGTACTAGGTTGTTGCTAGTGTTAATGCCATCGAGTCAGTTCTAAATCATAGTGACCCTCTATAGGAGAAGGATATCATGTTTGGTAAGCTGGAGGGTCAGAGAAAAAGAGGAAGACCCTCAGTGAGATGGATTGGCAATGTGGCAGCATCAATGGGCTCAAGCATAGCAACAATTGTGAGGTTGGCCCAGGATCAGGCAGTGTTTCATTCTGTTGTGCAAAGGGTCGCTATGAGTTGGCGCCAACTCAATGGCACCTAACAACAGCAACACAACTCTATAGGGTTTCTGAGGCTGTAAATCTTAGCAAGAGCAGAAAGCTTCATTTTTCTCCAGAGGAGTGGCCAATGGACTGGAATCACCAACTTTGTGGTTCACAGACAGTTGCATATCTTGCAGAACCACTGTACTCCCTCTGTGTACTATTATGCCATTGACCTTGATGTCCCCTGAGACTATGTCCCCGAGTCCCTAGGACTAGTAGCTCATTCCCTCAAGGTATATGCTTGTGACTAGGAAGTTTTCATAACCTTATCCCCTGTATGCTCCACTCTATGTGGCATTGTGTACTGCAAAGTCAGTTTGAACCACAAGATCGGTGGTTCAAGTTCACTAGCTGCTCCTTGGAAACCCAATACAGGGTCACTATGGGTCATAACCGACTCTACAGCACTTAATAACAACAGCAACATTCATAGATATATTTCAGCTTATATAAATACATATGTAGAAATATCCCCTACCTGAATATATACAAGGGGTTGTCCCATTTGCCTTCCCACACCTGTTCAGCTTGCATATCTATGTATCCACTTGGACATCCTTACTACTGTTATTGCAGGGTTGTGCATGTAATAGTATTTATCTCTGTTGTCTTTAACTCTTGTCCTCCTCCCACTATCTACCTGGGTCATTTTGTGCAGGCCTCTACCTGATGTTATAATGTCTTTTCCTTTATCTAAATTACTATGTGTCTGCCCTCTAGTTGGAGTCCTGGTATGGCATTGTAGAATAAACACTCAACCACAAGGTCAGTTTGAACCATAAGATTTGTTGTTCAAATCCACCAGCTGCTCCTCAGAAACCCTATAAAGGTCACTATGAGTCAGAACTGACTTAACAGCACATAACCACAACAACAACATTCTCTAGTTATTGATTTATCTTACTACCACTGGTAACCTTCAGAGAATGTTTCTTTCTGTGTGTAGACCTTTCTTTCCTTTTTGCAGTCATGGTTTCATATGATATTTGTCCTTTTGTGATTGACTTATTTCACTTATCATAATGTCCCTCACATGTATCCATGTTATGAGATGTTTTGTGGATTCATCATTATTATCTAACATTGCAGAGTATTACATTGTGTGTATGTGCCATAGTTTATTAACGCAGTCATTCATTGATGGAACCTTAGATTGTTTCCACTGTTTTGCTATTGGGAATATTGCTGCAGAGTTCCATTAATTCATTAGACTGGTTGTTTCCAACCAACTTCAGTTTTCATCACTCATCTGTCCTCTGGACAGGGAGAAATCAATAATTGCACCTTAGATGGCCACTCCTGAGCTTTTAAGATCTCAGTCATTACTCACCAAAATAGGATGTAGAACACTGTCT
>NW_006408622.1:2105733-2107943 GCF_000296735.1 Chrysochloris asiatica
AAAGTAGAGTTGACATTAATGATGTGAAAGGAGCAAAGCTTTTGAGACCTCCATTTGCTGAAGGGACACAACTCAAAATGAGAAAAAACAGCTAGAAACATCCATTAATAATCAGAACATGAAATGTACAAAGTATGAATCTAGAAAAATCTGAAGTTGCCAAAAATGAATTGGAACGCATAAAGATCCATATCCTAGGCACTGGTGAGTTGAAATGGACTGGTATTGGCCATGTTGAATCAGACAATCATATGGTTTACTATGCTGGAATGACAAATTGAAGAGAAATGGTGTGACATCCAACATCAAAAAGAGTATTCAAGATTTTTCTGTCTGTGATAAGATATTATCTATATGCCTACAAGGAAGACCAATTAATACCATCTTTATTCAAATGTACGCTCCAACCACCAAAGCCAGTGATGGTGATATTGAAGCCAACTTTTTCAGTTTGACAATCATCAAACATACAATCAAGATGCATTGATAATTATTGGTGATTGAAATGTGAAAGTTGGAAACAAAGAGGAAGGATCAGTAGTTGGAAAATATACCCTTAGTGATGGAAATAACACAGGCGATAGCATGATAGAATTTTGAAAGACCAAATTCTTATTCATTGCTAATTCCTGTTTAAACAAACTTGTTGTTGTTAAGTACAGTTGAGTAGGTTCTGATTCACAATGACCCTTTATAGTATTTCCATGGAGCGACTGATGAGTTGAACTGCCAACCCTGTGGTTCAAACCAACCTTGTGATCCTGTGCTTTATCCCACAGCATCTAACCAGGACTTTTAAACAACATAAAAGGCATCTATAGATGTAGACCTCACCAGATGGAATGCACAGGAATCAAATTGACTACATCTGTGGGCATAGACCATTGAAAAGCTCAACAGCATCAGCCAAAACAAGGCCAGAGGCCAACTGTAAAACAGACTAACAATTACTCACATGTGAGTTTAGGCTGAAGTTGAAGAAAATTAAAATGAGTCCAAGAGAACAAAATTACAACCATGAGTAGTATATCCCACCTAAATCCACCCCACTTAAAGTCCATATCAAGAACAGATTTGATGCATTAAACACTAATGATTGAAGACCAGAAGAGTTGTGGCAGGACGTTAAGAAGATCAGACATGAAGAAAGAAAAAGGTCATTAAAAACACACAAAAGAAAGAAAAGACCAAAATGAATGTAGGAAGAGACTCTGAAAATTGCTCTTAAGCATAAAGAAGCTAAAACAAATGGAAGAAATGAAGTAACAGAGTTGAACAGAAAATCTCAAAAGGCAGCTCAAGGAAAAAAAAGTAAAGTACTATAACGAAAGGTGTCAAGACCTGGAGTTAGAAAACCAAAAGGAAAGGATGCACTCAGCATTTCTCAATCTAAAAGAACTGAAGAGAAAATTCAAGCCTAGGGTTGCAATATTGAAGGATTCTGTGGGTAAAATATTGAATGATGCAGAACACATCAAAAGAAGATGGCAGAAATATACCTAGTCACTATATCAAAAAGAATTGGTCAATGTTCATTAAAAGATGTAGCATATGTTCAATAACTATACTGAATGCATTGAAAACACTGGTGAGAAACAAGGCTCCAGGAATTGACAGAATATCAGTTGAAGTATTTCAGCAAGCTGATACAGGACTGAATGCGCTCACTAGTCTGTACCAAGAAGTTTGGAAAACAGCTACGTGGCCAACTGAGTGAAAAAGTGACCCAACAGAATGCAGAAATCATTATTCTCACATGCAAGTAAAATACTGCTGAAGATAATTCAAAAACGGCTGCAGAATATGAAGATATGGAGAAGATGAATGATATGAAGATATGGAGAAGAGAATATGAAGATATGGAATGAGGGATATCATTGCTGACATCAAATGGATCTTGGCTAAAAGCAGAGAATATCAGAAAAATGTTTACTTATACTTTACTGACTACGCAAAGGTATTCAACTGTGTGGCTCATACTATAACAAACCATGGATAACATTGCAAAAGCACAAGAATTCCAGAACACTTTATTGTGCTCAAGAGGAACCCGTAAACAGACACAGAGAAAGTGGTTCAAACAGAATGAGGGGACACTGAATGGTTTAATATCAGGAAAGGTATGGACCAGGATTTTATACATTCACCATACTTATTCAATCTGTATAGTAATCAAATAATTTGAGGAGTTGTATTATGTGAAGAATATG
>NW_006408622.1:2138228-2139295 GCF_000296735.1 Chrysochloris asiatica
AATAACATCATGATAAATGGAGAAAAAATTTAAGTTAGTTGTCATTTTGCTTAGATCCAAAATCGAGTCATGGACGCAGCAGTCAAGAAATCAAAGTATTTGCATTATACATATCTGCTCCACAAGACCGCTTTAAAGTGTTAAAGAGCAAAGATGTCAGTTTGAGAACTGAGGTGCCCTTGACCTAAGCCATGGTATTTTCAATTGCCTCGTGTTATTATCATATGACCCAAATCAAGTCCAATTCCCTTCTAACCAAATTGTGACAGTAAAATAGTGAATTAAAAACAAAACCCAAGTGTGGTGCTGGACCGGGTAATGTATTTTATTCTTTTGTACAACAATATTATGACATGATCCTGCAGACAAAAATTACTAAAGACTACAGAAGTTTTTAACAAACTATAGCAAACTTGAGCTATCAGATATATATATATATAAAACCATAAACTTAACAGATAAACAATGTGTATTATTGTCAAGCAAATATGAAATATTTACAAATAGTCAAGCTTAAGGTAGAATACAACAGAAGTCTCAAATATGTTAGAGAATCAAGTATTCACAAATATTCTTAGACCCACCAAAGCAGAGTTTTTTAAATGACAATTGAAAGACAATTGGAGCAAAAATAGGAAATTTTTTAATGACAGTGCTCATGTGTTAAAAGTGAAAATAAAAATGAAATCATAATGAAAAATTTTAACATTTTATTGTTGTTAGGTGCCATTGAGTCGGCTCCAACCCACAGCAACCCTATTAGAACAGAACGAGACATTGCGTGGCCCTGCACCGTCCTCACAATTACTTCGATGCTTGCTCCATTGTTGCTGCTACTATGCCAATCCATCTCACTGGGGTCTCCCACTTTTTTGCTGTCCCTCCACTTTACCAAGCATTATGTCCTCCAGGGGCTGGTCCCTCCTGATAATATGTCCAAAGTATGAGAGATGAAGTCTGGCTATCTTGGCTTCTAAGGAGCAATCTGGTTGTAATTCTTCCAACACAGATTTGTTTGTTCTTCTGGCATTCCTGATACTTTTAATATTCTTCAACACCACAACTCA
>NW_006408622.1:2140125-2142271 GCF_000296735.1 Chrysochloris asiatica
TCATGATCCACACAGCTGAAAGCCTTTGCATAATCAATAAAGCACAGGAAAACATCTTTTCTGGCATTCTTTGCTTTCAGCCAAGATCCATCTGATGTCAGCAATGATGACATTCCATGCCCTCATCTGAATCCAGCTTGAACCTCTGACAGTTCCCTGTCAATGTACTGTTACAGTCGTTTTAAAATTATCTGTAGAAATTTTGCTTCATGTGCTATTAATGATAATGCCCAATGGTTTCTGTATTTCCTTCAATCTCTTCTCTTTGGAATTGACACAAATACAGATCTCTTCCAATCAATTGGCCAGATAGCAGTCTTCCAAATTTCTTGACATAGGTAAGTGAATGTCTTCAGTGCAGCATCAGCTTATTGAAAGATTATAATTTGTATTCAATTCCCTGGCCGTAGTCTTTGCCAATGCCTTCAGTGCACGTGGACTTCTTCCTTAGGTATCACTGGCTCTTAATCATATGCTACCTCTGTAAATGGTTGAGCATCGACCATTTCTTTTTGGTACAGTAACTCTGTGTATTCCTTCCATCTTCTTTTGATGCATTTTGCATTGTTCAATATTTTGCCCTAAGAATTCTTCAGTATTGCAATCAAGACTTGAACTTTTTCTTCCATTCCTTCAGCTTGAGAAATGCTGAGCATGATCTTCCCTTTTGGTTTTCTAACTCTAGATCTTTGCACATTTCATTATGATATTTGCCTTTGTCTTCTCGAGCTGCCCTTTGAAATTTTCCCTCCTGGTTTATTTGCTTTAGCATCTCTATGTTGGAAAGCAAGTTTCAGAGTCTCTTCTGACGTCCATTTTGGTCTTTTCTTTCTTCTTTATCTTCTTAATAACATTGTGCTTTCTTCCTGTATGATACTCTTGATGTCATCCCACAACTCTTCTGGTTTTCAGCCATTTGTGTTTAGTGCAAGATGATTAAATATTTAGAACTAAATAAAAATGACAATTCTACATACATAAGTTGTGTGAGAAATTCAACAAAGTTCTTAATAAAGTTATTTATTTAAGACGTTAGAAGGCATGACAATAAATGAGTCAGTCATACAATTCAAGAAGTGTTAACCAAAGAAAGTAGAAGAAACTTATCTTAGGTCAGTATTAGACCATGAGTATTTTATTAAGAAAATTCTCTGAGAAGAAACCAGTGAGAAAATGGGGAGTATCAATAAAGAAGGAGAGCACACCAAGCAAAGGTTTGATGGCAGTGAAGTCCCAATGTCTGTGAATCCCATAAAAGGTTCTAGAATGTAATCTGTAACTCAGAGATTTTTTTCTCCTGTGACAAAGGACTCAAACTCCCACATCAACCCATCATTGACTACAGGCTTCCTGGGGTGCGGGAGGATGTAAGCCTCAGGCACCTCCATACCAGTAGGTGGCACAAGTGCCCAACAGCAATTCTCTGAAGACCTAGGGGCAAACCTTCTTCAGCTGTAAAGCGGACACCCATGCTGGTTAATGACATGCAAGGGCATTTTACATACAAAAGAAAAGACCACACAAACACCAATAGAAATGTTCCCTGCAACCAAAAGTCAATTCTCTTAAAAGAACAAGAAACATACACAAATCTCTCAAAAACAGAAACTGGTTACAACTAAAAATATTGAGAAAAAAAAAATTCCAGAGAAACCACTTTTTTTAAAAAGCCAATACAATCATTAAAATTAAATATACCCCTCCAAAATCCAAGCAGTTCAAAAGAAGGCAGGAAATGAATAGAGAAACAAACAAAACAAAATAAGAGACCCAACTCTTAATATATCAGAGGTGTGGTGCTGTGAGTTAATGCACTAAACAGCAAAGCCAGTTTGAACCACAAGGTCAGCAGTTCAAGCTCACCAGTCACTCCTCAGAAACCCTATACAGGGATACAGGGTCACTATGGGTCAGAACCAACCCAAAGGCACTAAACAACACAACATTTAAAAGTAAATGGTCTACGCCTAAGACAGGCAGCGTCCCTTAAACAAACAATACATAAGGGGGTATCTGATGCAGACCGTGCAGACCCGGTCAGGAGGTCAAGACCCTGTGGGCCCAAGCGTTGTTGACCGTCCAAACCATAGGCTCTGAGGATCAGACTTTAGCCACCTAGTAGACATAGCAAACTGTCCCTCATCTG
>NW_006408622.1:2142496-2149182 GCF_000296735.1 Chrysochloris asiatica
TGAAACAAGCTATATGAATGGTTGAATGTGAAGCTGATGATGTGCCCTGTAAACTTTCACTCAATCCAAAATAAAAACATTTAATAAAAATAAATAAATAAATAAATAAATGGTCTAGGGATTCTAAGAATATAGCAGTATGTACAGGTCTAAGGGAGTCCTAGTGTGGCGCTGTGGGTTAATGTGCCAGACAGCAAAACCGTTTGAACTGCAAGATGGGCAGTTCAAGCTCACCAGCTCCTCCTCAGAAACCCTATACAGGGTAGCTATGGGTAGGAACCAACTCAACAGCACTTCACAACAGGTCTAAGATCTCAACCCTCTCACACAAACACCAAGAAAAGTAACTCAAAATCTGTCATTTCAACTCTGTAAGAATTCTGTAAGGTAGGAGGAGAATTGCAGGCACTAACTGCACACTGAAACAAGAAAAAGTTTTAGTGGTAGAAAGGCGTCATTTTCTATCACACCCAGTGACTTGGAGGCAGAGGTGATTCTCAGCTTTACTCTCCAAGAGGAGGCTCTGGGGTGAATGGGGAGAATGTGGCTGGCAGACTGTTGGGTGTGTCTGTTCTGATGGGTCTGACAGATTCCTGAAAGCCTGAAGCCTTGATCAGGTCTGAATCAGAACTCACCTAGGGCAGGGCAGGAAGTGGGGAGCAAAGACTGAATGAAGGCTGGGCCCATTTCTTGTAGAAATCAGTGCTGTCAAATGTACCATGTATACATTTGATTGAGAAAACCACACAGTCATGCTCAATGTAAACACTATGTAATTTTCTAATGCCCTGATTAAACAAAATAACAAGACACAATGTGCTTAGAAGCGATAGATCATTCGAAATAATGAGATGGAGATAGAGAAATCATTTCTATGGCATCCAGGATCCTGGATAGACTGAAAGTCTGTAAAAAAATGCTCAAAGAACTGAAAAAAATCAGAAAAATGAGACATGAACAAAACAGTAATAAAGACATGCTGTTGTTGTTGTTAGCTGCCATTGAGTTGGCCCCTGACCCCTGGTGACTCTGTGCACACTGGGATCCAACTATGTGATCATTAGAGCTGTCACTGGCTGATTTTCAGAAAGAGATATCCAGGTCATTCTTTCTAATCTATCTTTGTCTGGACACTCCTGTGAAACCTGTTTAGTATCACTTTGTTGTTGTTGTTAGGTGCCCTCAAGTAGGTACCGACTCATAGCAACCTTATGCACAGCAGAACAAAGCACTGCTTGGTCCTGCACCGAACTCACAATCGTTGTTATGCTTGAGCCCATTGCTGCTGCCACCATGTCAATCCAGCTCGTTGGGGGGTCTTCCTCTTTTTTCGCTGACCCTCCACTTTGCCAAGTCTTTCTCCAGGGACAGGTCCCTCCTGATAATAGATCCAAAGTATGAGAGACAAAGTGTCACCATCCTGTCTTCTAAGGAACATTCTGGCTGTACTTCTTTCAACATAGATCTATTGGTTCTTTTGGAAGTCCATGGTACTTTCAATATTCTCCTCCAACTCCATAACTCAAATGCATCAAGTCTTCTATGGGCTTCCTTATTTACTGTCCACCTTTGACAACTCAATGGCCACTGACAACAAGAATACATCTGTATTACTGTTTTGTCATGTAGCATTTTTCTAATTTTGTTTAGTTCTTTGAGCATGTTTTATAATCTTCCAGTTTGTCCATTATCCTGGATGCCATAGAAACTGTATCTCTGTCTTAGCATCACAGTAACACAAAAACCTCCACTGATACACAAGCTGTAGTTGCTTTGAGGTGCACTGCCTAGGAATCAAGCATGGACCTCCTGCATGGAAGGCAAAAATTCTATCATTTAGCCACCGTGGAAGTCCTAGTGTGCCGTTGTAGGATAAGCACTGGACAGCAAGGTCAGTTTGAACCCACCAGTTGTTTCTCAGAAAACCTCTGCAGGGTCACTATGAGTTGGAACCAACTCTGTGGCACTTAACAAGAACAACCCTCAATAAAGAGATGATGTTGCTGTCTGTTATTCTGTGCCTTTGGGCCAGTTCAGACTCATAGCCGCTGGTCCTGCACCATCCCCAGCCTTAGAATCATTGCTAGCTTTAAGCTCATTGTTGTCACCACTGTGTCAGTTCATGTCATTGAGGGTCTCCCTCTTTTTCACTAACCCTTTACCAAACACCATGATGCCCTTCTCCAGTGACTGACTGGTCACTTCCTGAAACACATGTCCAAAATATGTGAAACAAAGTCTTGCAATCCTCACTTCTACTTGTATTTCTTCTAAGAGAGATTTGTTAGCTCTTCTAGCATACCAGGTTGTTGTTGTTAAGTGTCGTCAAATCAGCATTGGCTCATAACAACACTGTATACGTTTCTAAGAAGAAAACTTAGTTCAAACCTGATGGGTTTGAACTGCCAACCTTGTGGTTTGCAGCCCAGTGCTGATCTACAGCGCCACACCAGAAGTCCATTCCATAGTATATTTCATATTCTTTGCCAATACCATAATTCAAAGGCATCTATTCCTCTTCAGTCGTCTTTTAGCACTGTCCAACTGTCACACATATGACGTGATTCAAAATATCATGGCTTGAGTCAGGCACAATTTCCTCCTCAAAGTTACTACTTTACTTTAAAAGAGTCTTTTACAGCAGATTTGCCCAATGCAATATCTCCTTTGAATTCTTAACTGCTGCTTCCATAGGCTATGACTATGGAATCAAATAAAATGAAATCTTTGACAACTTCAATCTTTGTTTATTATGATGTTGATTATTGGACCAGTGGTGAGGATTTTTTGTTTTCTTTATGTAGAGGTGTGATACATATTGACTTTCATCAGTAAAACAAAACTCCAGGATGAAATATCTCCTTCGGTGTCTATCAATTCCTGGAGTCTTGTTTTTCACCAACGCTTCCAACGCAGCTTGGACTTCTTCCTTCAATATCATCGGTCATGGATCATATACTACTTGCTGAAATGGCTGAATTTCAACCAATTCCTTTTTTTTTTTTCTTTTTCGTACAATGACTGTGTGTTTCTACATCATTCAATATTTTGCCAATGTTGTTTCTTGATGTTAAGTGTTGTTGAGTCGGTTCCAACTCATAGCAACTCTGTATAGGAGTTTCAAGGTGCACCTGGTAGGTTTGAACTGCTTACTTTGTGGCTATCAGTTCAGTGCTTATTTTACAGTGCCACACCAGAAAACCATTTTTCCTGTAGAATCTTTCAATGTTGCAATTTGAGGCTTGAATTTGTTCTTCAGTTCTTTCTGCTTGACAAATGCCAGACATGTTCTTCAGTGTTGGTTTTGCAAACTCCAAGTTTTGCACATTTCATTAGATTTTACTATGTCTTCTTGAGCTACCCTTGATATCTTCAGTTCAGCTGTTTTGTTTCTTCATTTTTACCATTCACTTTAGCTACTCTATGTTCAAGAGCAAGTTTCAGGGTCTCTTCAGACATGTGTATTTATCTTTTCTTTCCTTCCTGTCTTTTTTTTAAAAAAAGCGACCATTTGTTTTTTTCACAATGATCTCCTTGATGCCATCCCACAATTCATCTAGTCTTCAGCCATGAGTGATCAGTGTGTCAGATCTATTCTTAAAATGCTCTACAAATTCATGTGACTCTACTCAGCATCATATTTTGGTTTTTATGGACTTGTTTAAGTTTCTTCAACTTAACCTTGCACTAGCATATGAGCAATTGATGTTCTGTTCCATAGTCGGTCCCTAGCCTTATCTTGACTAATGAAACTGAGTTTCTCCACCATTTCTTTCTACAGATGTAGTTGATGTGTATAGTTGCCATTTATGTTGCTGGAAAAAAGTATTTGGGATGAATAACTCATTGGTCTTACAAAATTATATTATGCAGTTTCTGGCACCGTTTTTAATACCAAGGCTATATTTGCCAGCTAATGATCTTTCTTTTATTCCAATTTCCACATTTCAATGACCAGTAATTATCAATGCATTTGATTACATGTTTGATCAATTTCATACTGCAGAAGTTGGTAAAAAATCTTTAATTTTTCATCTTTGGCATTAATGGTTGGTGCATAAACTTGAATAATAGTTTATTAACTGATCTTCCATATACTGTGGTTGTTAAGTGCCATTGAGTTGGTTCTGATCCATAGCATCCCTGTATAAGGTTTCCAAGGAATTGCTTATGGGTTTGAACTGCTAACCTTGTGGTTTGTAATCCATTGCTGACCCTACAGCACCATACCAGGAGATCTTCCTTACAAGAAGATGGATATTTTCCTATCACTGACAGTGTTGTTCTACAGGATAGATTTTTAAATGTTCTGTTTTACAATAAATGTGACACAATTCCTCTTCAACTTGTGGTTTCTGGCATGGTAAACCATATCATTGTCTGACTTAAAGTGGCTAATCCCAGTAAATTTCAGCTCACTAAAGCCTAAGATATGGATCTTTGTGTTCATTTTTGACAACTTTCCAGTTTTCCCAGATTCATACCTCATACATTTCACATTCTGATAATTAATGAATGTTTGTAGCTATTTCTTCCCATTTTGAGTCATGCAACATCAGCAACTTGAAGGCTTTATTCAATTCACGTCATTAAGACTAACTCAACATAGAAGATGCAGCTCTTCCTCAGGTATTTTCAATGTCTTCTAACCTGAGGGCTTATCTTCCAGTGCAATAGAAGACAATGTTCCACTGCTAGCCCTAAAGTTTTCATTAGCCAATTCTTTGGAAGTGGATCACCAGATCTTTCTTCCTAGTCTATCTGGAAGCTTCACTGGAACCTGTCCACCATGAGTGATACTGCTGGTATTTTAAATACCAATGGAATAGCTTCCAGCATCACAGCAACACACAAGCCACAGACACTATCAAAAGGAACCAAACAGAAATAATGGAACAGAAAATACAATAACTCAAATGAAAAATTACCTGGATAATTAAACAGAAGATTTGAGCTAGCAAAAACAAAGAATCAGAAAGTTAGATGATGTTGTTATTGTCGTTAAGCGCAATTGAGTCAGTTCCAACTCATAGAAATCATGTATAGGGTTTCCAAGATTTTAAATCTTCTTGGGAGCAGAAAGCCTCGTTTTTCTCCCATGGAGTAGCTGGTGGGCTCAAACTTCAGACCTTGTGGTTTACAGCCCAGTGTTTAACATATAGAGTCACAACACTTTAGCGAAAGAGAAGAATCAGCAAATTAGAGGATAAAGCAAACAAAATTATGATGGAGTCTGAAGAGCAAAAAGAAAAGAGAATTATGAAAGCTGAATCAAGAGTAGCAGAACTGTGGAACAATATCTAGCAAATTAGTGTAGGAATCATGGGAAGACCTCCACCTACTAGGACTGAGACAGCAGCAGCAGCAGCAAAGGCCTCAAACAGCACAACAACTGTAGGGATGGCAACAACAACAACAACAACATAGGAATCGCAGGAGAAAAGAGAAAGGTACAGAAAAAAGATTTTAAGAATCCTGGCAGAAAAAAATGTAAAACTCATGAAAGACATGAATCTATACATTCATGAACCAAAAAGAAACACAAACTATGAATAGACATAGAACTGTTAAACATCTTAAATGTGTTGCCAAACTAAAATCTCCTTCCTGAAATAACAGCAAGTTCAAATAGTTTCATAAGCAAAGCTCCCCTAGGTTCTAAAGAACAATCACCCCATGATATTAAAAACAAACAAAGAAAAGCCTATCTCAGGGTACGGCAAACAATAAGCTATCCCATTCATGTTTTGCTGCTAACAAAAATGATCACTGTTCAAAATCACCCAGTAGCTCCATGTAAGAAAGAGTAGGCTATCTGCTCTGGTAAAGATTTCAATCCAGAAAATCCTACAGGCAGTTCTATTCTGTCAGATAGGGTCACTGTGAGTTGAAATCAAGTCAAAAGCACCTTACAATGACAACAAAAACTTAGCATCAATATACAAACCAAATAAGGACAGAACTAGAAAACAAGTATAGATTAATTGTACCTTTAAACAGAGACTCAAAATTTTTAAGTTAAATATAGAAATCAAATCCATCATTATGAACTACTTCCAAATATTTAGTCACTGAAAACCTTATGAATAGCAGAGAAACACTGTCAGATACAGTGCCATAAAATGAGCTCCTCAGTTGGAAGGCACTCAAAATGCAACTGGGGAAGAGATGCCTCTTCAAAGTATAGTTGACCGTGATGACGTGAATGGAGTAAAGCCCATTGGAGAAAAGCCTGCGGGACCTTCATTTGCTGACGGGGACAATTCAAAATGAAGAGAAACAGCTGTAAACATCCATTGAAAATTGAAACATGGAATGTACAAAGTGTGAATCTGGGAAAACTGGAAGTTGTCAAAAATGAAAACATCAATATCTTAGGCATTAGTGAGTTGAAATGGACTGGTATTGGCCATTTTGAATCTGATGACCACATGGTTTACTATGTCGGCAATGACAAATTGAAGAGGAATGGTGTTGCATTCATTGTTAAAAAGAACATATCCAGATCAGTCATGAGGTACAACACTGTCTGTGATAGGATTATTATCGATGCACCTACAGGGAAGACCACTTAATACCATGATTATTCATATTTACTCACCAACCACTAAAGCCAGTGAGGATGAAATAGAAGAATTCTACCAACTTCTTCAATCTGAAATTGATCAAACATGCAATCAAGATGT
>NW_006408622.1:2152522-2164120 GCF_000296735.1 Chrysochloris asiatica
GTTTCACATGTATATGAAGCTATTAAAAATACCATGGCTTGGGTCCAGTGCACCCTCGTCCTCAAACTAATATCTTTGCTCTTCAACACTTTAAAGAGGTCTTATGCAGCAGATTTGTCCAATGCAATATGCCCTCTGATTTCTTGACTGCCCCTTCCATGAATGTTGACTATAGATCCAAGCAAAATGAAGTCTTCAATTTTTTCTCCATTTATCATGATGTTATACTGAAATGTAATTCATACTGAAAGTTGTGGTCTTTGATCTTCATCAGTATGTTAAGTCCTCTTCATGTTCAGCAAATAAGGTTGTATCATCTGTAAACTGCAGATTGTTAATGAGTCTTCCTCCATTCCTGATGCCGCTCTCTTTATATAATCCAGCTTCTCATGTTCTTTGCTCAACATACAAATTGAGTAAGTATGGAGAAAGAACACAACCCTAGCACACACCTTTCCTAATTTTAAACAAGTCAGTATCTCCATTCACATCATCATGGTCGATTCTACTTTGAGGAGGCAGCTTTTCCCCAGCCATATTTTGAGTGCCTTCCAACCTGAGAGGATCATCTTTTGGGATTACATCTGACAATTTTCCACTGCTATTCATAAGGTTTTCAGTGACTGAGCATTCAGAGGAGTCTTGGTGTGGTGCTGTGGGCTAATGCATCAGACTTCAAAGTCATTTGAACTGCAAAGTTGGTGGTTCAAGATCCCCAGCTGCTCCTTTGGTCACTATGGGCCAGAATCGACTCGATGGCACTTAACAACAACAGCAACAAGCATTCAAAAGTAGTCTGCCTCTCCTTCTTCCTAGTCTGTTTTACTCTGGAAGCTCAGCTGAAGTCTGTCCACCATGAGTGACCCTGCAGTATTTAAAATACCAGTAGCATAGCTTCCAACATCACAGCAACATGCAAGCCACAACAATGTGACAAATCTGACAGCTAATGGTTGAAAGAAGATTATATACTTACATATGTATTAGAATTAATAAGAGCAAGAATTCTAAATTCAAGATCAGTATGCAACAATCATCCAGCAGCAAATCATTAGAAAGTGTCATTTTGAAAAGTACCATTCATAGTAACTAAAAACACCATCAGTAAGTTTAACAATGCTGTGTACTATATTTCTGGACAATATTACAAGGAATATAAAAGTATCTGCATATTTGAAAATATGTACTATGTTCGTGGATAATAAAACTCATTATCATAAAGACATTAAGAGTTCTCATATTAAAACAAAGGCTATTTCAATTAAAATCTCAATAGGTTTCTTTTTAGATGGAGCTTGGCAATCTGATTTCATAATTCATATTTAAGAGGAAAAAAAGGAGAGACAAGACAATTTTGTAAAGAGAAATTGTGCAAGGTAATAATATTTATTATATAGTAAATGTTGTTGAACTATGCGGCATCATACAGGATGAGACAAAGAGACTCTGACAATACTAAATAAGTCATTAAAACAGGCCCAGGCAAATACAGAAACTTAATATATAACCAAAGTGGAATTACGAATTTGTGGAGAAACACAAATTGCTCAATAAGTTGCTGGGACAATGTCATATCTATATATATAGATACATAATAAATATATGTATGTGAATGTGTGTATACATACATAAAATGTATGGATACATAAATGTTGACACACACAGCGGTAAATGTATGTTGATGTATATATGTGAATATATACGTCTCCTCATTTGTTGACATGGTTAGGTTGTTATGTGAAAATCAGCATTATGTGAAAATGAAAGATGATCACATCAGATGTCAAAATGGAGAATGATTACATCATGACATAATTGCCAAATGACATCATGACATAACTGCAAATCCTTGGGAGCTAGGTTGACACGTAACCTTAATCAGCATTCCTCTTGCCTCACACCTTGGCATTTGTTTCGGAACATAAATATGGAAATTAGATATATAGGTAGATAGAAATATATATATATGTTTCTACCTTTAACTCTTCACAAAAATGTATTCTAATAATAGCAAAATTAAATATAAATATAAAATGTTAAAAGTTATAAAGAAGGATTTCTTACTGCAAAAACAGTGTGAAAGTCATGTCGGCCTTCCTCCACCTTCATAACGGAGAAGGAGAGTCAAAATCAAAATCAGCTCATGGCTGGTTTTCTTCATTTTCCTATGAAGCAGAGGCCAAACATGCCTCCACCTTTCAACCTTCTCTATCCTTTTCTGACACCAACCTTTCCTCCCACAGCACTTTCTGCTTCACATCTGAGTTTGATAATCAGTAGCAATGGCCACACCAAACTCATGGACAATATTCCTAGCTATGGAATTTATTAGGGAAGTGAACAGGGATACTCAGTATATAGCTGTTCTCCAATCAGGAATGCCTCTTCTGGTCTTTGGCCTCTCAGCCATGTGGCCCCTCAGCCACTGTCCTGCTCAAGCAAATGTTACAAAGCTCCTTTAGCTGGGTCTGTAAATGCCAAAGGGCACACTCTGCTAGCCAGCCTCCTGCCTGCAGGCACTCAGTTTTACATGGCTCCTGAGCTGGGAAATACCAGGGCTGCGCTCTTTCTCCATGCTGCCGCTTCCGTCACCACTTCTGCTGTGGACAGTTCCAGGTAGGAATCTCACACTCTCACTCTGTCCGTGGCTCTACTTTCTTGGTAGATTGTCTGTTCCTACTTCTGAGATAGCTCCTTTTAAACCTAGCAGGATGGCAAAAGTAACCAATCCTGGCATCAGAGTCCTGTATAGCCTATTTGCATAGTAACCCCATTCAATCATTGGTGGGAGCTGGACTGCAAAGTCAGTGTGAATCTCACAGTCCGTAGTTTAAGCTCACTAACTACTCCTTGAAAACCCTACACAGGGTCACTATGGGTCAGAACCAACTCGACGGCACTCAACAACAACAACAGTAAGAAGACTTTGGATAGAAAAGTCACAGCAAGTAAATTCAAGGTACCACATGGGCAGTGCTATGGTTCTGGAGGATAAGCACTGGTCTGATAACCACAAGGTCAGTAGTTCAAACTAACCAGCTGCTCCTCTGGAGAAAGATGAGAGACTTTCTGCTCCTACAAAGGTTTACAGCCTCGGAACTGACTCTACAACACTTAACAACAACATTTAACATGATATCCAAAGCACAAACCATCAAAAGGAATATAAGAATCAATGTGATTGCATTAAAATGTAAAACTTGTGTATCACGAAGACATCATTTAACAAAGTTATAAGATAAATCATAATCTGGGAATATATGTTCTTATACATGTAATCAAGGAGCTCTGGTAGCATAGTGGTTACGAGTCGGGCTGCTAACCTCATGGTCAGTAGTTCGAAACTACCAGTGATTCTGTGGGAGAAAGATGAGGCTTTCTGCTCCGGTAAAGATTTATAGCCTTGGAAATCCTATACAGGGTTGTTATGAGTCGAAATCGACTCCACAGCACACCACCACCACCACCACCACCACCATACATATAATCAACACTGTGTTAATATTAAGAATATACAAAGAACTCCTAAAGACAATGAGAAACAAATAGTCAAAAGGTCAAATTCACAAATGCTAAAACCCTAAGGGCCTGTAAATACTGCTTAATTACACTAATTTCCAGGGGGAAATGCAAATCAATGCAGAAAAATGCAATTTCACCTCAGACTGCACCACTAGAATGACTAAAATGTAAAAATCTGACAGTAGCAGTTTAGGTTGAGGGGAAATAAAATATTCATAAGTTGTTGGTAGGAGTTAAAATTGATAGGAGCTCTTTCAAAAACAATGTGGCAAAATCCAATAAGGTTGGCTCTGCATGTATCCTGTGGTTTATTTAGCAATTCACTTCTAGGTGTTAAGTGGAAGAGAAGCTTGGCCCCTGTGCTCCAGAAGGAAATTCAAGGATACTCATTGTTGCATCTAATGCTGGTCCTCAGGGCAGTGGGTAAAATGCAGTGCTACCTTTTCACAGTGGAATGTGGACTGCAAGGTCGGCAGTTCAAACCCACCAGCCACTCCTCAGAAACCCTATACAAGGTCACTAGAAGCCAAAACCTACTCGGCAGCATTTAACAACATTAAAATGAATGGTTTAAATGCGCACATTTCAATTGGGATAAATCTCAAAACCATAATGCTAAGGACAGTAAAAAGCAGGGGAAGTGACCGCTGTATACGCATTGCATCGCAGCATCTCTGGGAAACAGAATCACACACAGCACCTTCATGCACTGTTCAAACATAGACTTGAAGTAACAGTATAAAAATACACTAAGGTAGGGTGTTTCCCATTTCAGGGAGTGGTACTGGGAAGATGTACAAGAAAGAGCATCGTCAACTCTACCTCTAACCATTTTCCAGAATGCAGGAAGGAATGGAGGGAGAGAGGGGAGGGGCAGAGGAAGGAAGGAGAGAGGGATGGAGGGAGTCTACGTTATTGCTATAATCTTCTCTGTATTTTGTTTCTTTTTGTTTAAATTGTTTTATTACCAAAAAAAAATTTAAAGAAAGGGAAGGATGGGGGACGGAGGATGGAGAAGACTACATGGAAATTCACTGAGATGTTTAGAGTAATGATCTCAGGGTGGGGCATTGTGGGGGATTTTAGTCTTTTCTTTACATTCTTTCATATTTTCTAAATTATCCCCAGTAAACATGTATGACTTTTATCATCTGAGCAAAACCAATGAATGGTCTTCTAAAAACACCTGAATATGCTGTGGTAATTTAAAAGGCTGAATTGTGGAAGACATGATGATATTTGGGACATCCGATCTGGCTCCCAGAGCAACTTGTCCAAGTCAGGTTTCTGGGGAGAACTGATAAGCAAACAACTGAATTTACATTTTGGTCTCAGAATCAGCACCTTAGGTCTTGGGAGGTGAGGGCGCCAGCATCCTCTGTCCCTCTGCCAGTCTTCCAAAGGGCAAGGCTGCAATAAATAACAGATCAAGAAAGGCCAACTCTGTGGCTTTCTCAAAAAATCTGAAAATCAAGGTCTCCAGTGGGCTAATGCACCAGACTGCAAAGCCGTTTGAACTGCAAGGTTGGCAGTTCAAGCCCACCAGCTGCTCCTCGGAAACCCTATACAGGGTCACTATGGGTCGGAACCAACTCAATGGCACTTCACCACCACAACAAATCCCCATAACCAGGCCATCCTAGAGAGACACCATTAAAGTGTCCTACATGTGAGCATGGTCCTGTGTACATCCCACAATGCTCAGCAGCTGACAGAGTGTGTCCCCTATGACTGTCCAGTACTCCTCCAAACAGCTTGGGGTGTCACATGAGTCTGGTCTCCACTTCATAGCAGAAAATCTGGGACTCCCAGTGTTAATAACTTAAACAGGTCCATACAGCTCCTAGTGAGATAATAGTCAACACCCCAGAGTCTCTGGGTGGTGCAAACAGTTAACATGTTCATCCACTAACCAAAAGGCTGGCAGCTCAAATCCACCAGCGGGACATCACAAGGAAGTCCTGATTATCTGCTGCCAAAGCATCAGCTGCTGAAACTCCTATGAACTACTGTTCTACTCTGATACACATGAGGTCCCCACACGTTGGAAAGGGCTCAATGGCATCTCTGTTGGTTACTCTAAGGGTACATTTCAGGCACCAGGGATAGACTAAGGAGAGAAGTCATTTGGGAGCAGGATGGAGCATTCCCAAAGTCCTCCTAACCCCTAGAGAGCAGTCCCAAGTGGAGAGGCAGGGTGTGTCCTATTTGGAGAGCAGACTCTGGCTTCCCCAACCCCTGACACCAGTCCTTCCATCCTACTCAACCAACAGGAGTCCTCGTGAGTTCCCAAAAGAAGCTGCCATATTCAAGGGTGGTGCCCCTTCCTCCCGTCTCCCATCACCCATGCTTAATTATCAGACACTTAGCCTTAATATATGAGAAGTTTAAGTACCTTGGAAAGAGCTAATAATGGGAATGAGAAAATACCAATGTTTTCCTCCATCCGTCTTTCTGAATGCTCTTAATTCTATTTTCTAGACAGAATCTGTTGCAGCTACTCTTTGAAGTAGTCATTTTTTACTGCAATCAAGAAAAACATACAGTACTTAGAGGCCAGCAGGGACCCTCATAACATCTAGGCAGGAGGCCACCCACTGGCTGTTCTCCCCCAAAACTAGAAACGGCTCTGGGAGGTCTACACGATTCTGCAAACGTAACCTAGACACAAAACTCCTAGGTGGGAAAAAGGACTGGACTCCCCCTGAGTCCTATCCCTGTCAGTCCCAAGTCTTAGCCCTACTCTCATATGGGAGACTTCGCCTCTGTCCCCATCATAGGGATCTGACAACAGAGAATGTGCCCAGGAAAAGCTCTTGCTTGACCAGATGGGAAATCTAAAAGCAATGGGAGGAAAGAACAACTTTACAGAGGGTCCTTGGGAGTCACTAAGGGCAGCGTACACTGCTGAAGGGGGTTTCAGTTGCACTTTCAATGCTCGGTGGCCCATGTGTCGTTGGGTGAGCTCTTCATTTTCTTGCTGTTGTTAATTGCCATCAAGTCAATTCTGACTCATAATGACCACATGTGTGCAGAGTAATTGCTCTTTAGGGTTTCCAAGGGCCATGACGTTTCAGAAGCAGATTGCCAGGTCTGTCTATGAAGCCTACCTCACGTGGGTTTGACTCTCCAACCTTTCAGCTAGTCATTGAGCACTTAGCCACTTGTGCCACCCGGAAGCCATCCCAAAAAACAGAGGTCCTAATCCTGACTCCGATTCAGTTTTTCCACCCACTCCTCATGAAATCCTATGGGAAACAAGCAGCAAGTCTACACATGTGACTCCGACCAGGGATCTTGGGTGGTGGTGGGCAGCAGAGTGGAGAGTATGTGTCCATCTAAGCAGACAGTCCTACTCACAATCTGTGGGGTAGGGTCAGCTCACCAAACAGCCACCCCTCTCCCTATAGGTGGAATTCAGACACCAGTACCAGGCCAAGGAGAGACACAGGGGTGGTAATGGTGGACACGTAAGAAAAAGGCCCTGTCGTGCCAGAATTGCCAAGTTTCCCAGGGAAATTGAAACTTCTGCTTTTATGCGAAAAAAAACCAAACTTTTTAACAGTAGTGACTGATTATAAAATGTTCTAAATACCAAATTAAACAAGTCTGCAAGTTGGACTTCACCATATTCAAGGGACCGCTCTAAAGGGCATTCTACATGATCTCAGAGGGATCCCAAAGGATCGAGCCCAGAGCAAAATCCCATCTCTCACAGATGGTTTGGAGAGATCAGCTGGGCTAGGAACTAGGGAACATCAGAGCTGAAACCCCCAGGTGTGGCCTTGCCAATCCACTTCCTGAGACAAGCCCAGGAAAAGTCCACCCAAGGAGCTGAGCAGCCCCAGTCCAGCATCCCTGTCAGTTTGTCACACTGTGGGAAACTATGACATCTGTATTTCAACACCTCCAGATGGTCTGGCGAGCTAGCCAATCACAACAGAGCAGTGTTTGACAGGCTTGTCTTGGATACGTGTTCAAGAGGCAGTCAATCACTGGAGGTATAGGAGTGAGGGTGGGTTGGCACAAGTGGGATGGATTGGCACAAGAGCAACAATGAGGGACTCAAGCAGGCTGGTACTTCTGAGCGCGTACGGGATCTGGTCACGTTTTATTCTGTTTCAGTAAGGTCCCAGGAGATGAAGTCCATTCAAGTACAATAACAAGAGTCTGAGCCCAGGCTGTGGGAGCAGATAAGCCCTGGCATTGGCCCTGGCACCATGAAGGTCACACTCCCCAATGGAGAAGTCACCTCTACCTAGCCACCCACTGCCTCTTCTTTCTCCCCGCTCCCCAGCTCTGAGGACTCAGTAAAGACCTCAGGAGAATGAACCGAGATCCCCATGAGTCATTACTCTGGGAGGTGGCAAGAAATCAAGTCCATGGAACCCTACGTCTGTGTCCCTTAACACAACCCTACAGAGGGGTGCTCCTAGCGGCCCATGTGCAGGGTCTTGAATGACCAGCATTGACATTCACAAAGCGGGGAGGACTGAGTAGGGCTTCTCCAGCCCCTGCAGCTGCAGGCTCCTGGCCAGTCATAGCTCCCACTCTCAGGGCCAAAAATGTAGTCAGTGAGCTAAGTCAGAAAATAAGCCAGCCAGCCCTCTCTCTGCCCACCTTGCCACCTCCACTGTCATCCTCCAAGACTTTTAAGCCTCTCACCACAACCCCAGGCTCACCTGGTGTGCAGTCTGGCCCCTGGAACACAGTGTCAGGTCTTGCAGAGATGTCTAGCTTCTCCCCCAGAGGAGTGGGATCCAGTCTAACGTGGGTGGAGAGGGAAAGGCAGAGACCCTCACAGATGGTGCTTGGCCTCAGGATTAACCATCAGCTGGCATTCCTCCCTTATCACTCTCACCTCCTAAAACATGAAACACCCTTTGCCATGGAGTTGATTCTGACTCATAGATCATGAGCCTTGAGCTCAGTTTTAAAGTGTCCCCTCTGTCCCCTTAGCTTCAGTGGGGAAAGGATAGAGTAAGGAGTCCAGGTCAAAAAGTCTGGAGGGAAACTAACTGGCCACACAAACCAACCTCACCTATCCCTGTTGATCCTCGTGCAGGCCCGAGTGGTCCAGAGCTGTCCTAGCCTTAGTTCCCTGGTGAGGCATCTGAACAGAGGTGGGCCGGGGACCCAGACTCCCACCTCTTCCCATCCTGCACATTCATGGTCAGTACCTCACTGCTTACACGTTTGTTTGACAAACACACATCTGAGGGCTGCACAGCACATCCATTGGGTGCTAGGTAGAACTCTGGGCCAGAAAGGACCCACACAATACTCAGAAATTGATGATGTAGTGGCCTCCAAGGGGCCAGGGAGAAGGCTGGCCCAAAGAACCAGGAGGTATATTTAAAAACCTTGTTGTTGTTGTTAGGTGCCATCGAGTCAGTACCAACCCATAGTGACCTTATGCACAGCAGAACGAAACACTGCCCTATCCTGGGCCAACCTCACTACTGTTGCCATACTTGAGTCCATGGATGTTGCCACTTGGCCAGTCCATCTCGTTGGGGGTCTTCCTCTTTTTCTCTGACCCTCCACCTTACCAAACATGATATCCTTCTCCAGCAACTGCTTCCTCCAGACAATATGTCCAAAATATGAGAGTCGAAGTTTGGTCATGTTGGCCTCTAAGGAGCACGCTGGCTGCACTTCTTCCAAAATGGATCTATTGGTTCTTTTGGCAGCTCATGGCATGTTCAATATTCTCCTCCAACACCATAACTCAAAGGCATAAATTCTTCTAAAAACCTTAGAAGGGCAGAAAAAGCAAAGTTGGTGCTATCAAGTCAATTCCAACTCGTGGTGACGGTGACCTCATACTTTACATGGAGTGGAACTGCTCCATAGGTTGCCTTGGCTGTACTCTTTATGAATGTAGATTACCAGGTTGTTCTTCCATGGAACCACTGGGTGGGCTAAACCATCAATCTTTAGGTTAGTTAAAGGAATGCAACCTTTTGTACCACCCAGAAACCTACATGTGATGTAATGACATTGAAGGACTGATATACACATTCCAACAATGTCCGTTTCTCCTGATTTCGATACTCTACTATCTTATACAAGATAAGCACTGAACCGCAAGGTAGGTTTGAACTGCAAGATTGGTGATTCAAACTCACCAGTTGCTCCTTGGAAACCCTCTACAGGGTTGCTAAGAGTTGAAACCAACTCGACAACACTTAACAGAAACAATAACCATTAAGGAATGCTGGATCATTTAAAATTAGTTTTTGTTGTGTTGTGTTGTGTTATAAGCACTTGTAGGTAGCTGGTGGGTGTGTAGATGCGTCAGTGCAGTGTTGCTGGGTAAATGCCCTTTAGATAGATGAGTCAGTGCAGTGTTGCTGGGTAAATGCCCTTTAGGCATTTCACTGAGAAAGTAGTTGGTGATGTTGTGTGCTCTCAAGTTGGTTCCGACTCATAGCGACCCTTTATCAGTTTTCCAAGGAGCGGCTAGTGAGCTTGAACCGCCGACCTTGCGGATCAACCCCGCTTTGCAGTCCAGCACACTAACCCATAGCACCACACCAGTTAGGTGGTAACAATGCTACTGATACACCCATCTGCCTGCAGGTCCTGTGGTTTCCAACAGCTTCTCCAGCTCAGGACCAGTCTAAGCTGTTCTCTCATCTGCCTCTGACAGAGACAGACCTGAGGAGAACTGCTCCTCAGTGTGATCAAAGAAATACTGATTTATATGCTGGGTTGGGCAGGATCATGGAGGTGTTGCATGAGGAGGGCAGGGAAACGATTAGCTGTCAGGGTGTTTCATTGACTGGGGCTGCAGCAGTCCGATTTACTGTCCAGATAGGACTAGAACAAGGGCTGTGATAAACTGGGAGTTGGGGTGCCCGGGAGAGGTGTATGCAGAAAGTGGGGCATCAAGGGAGATTTGTGTAAATGGCTTGGAGACAGAAAATAGCCCTAGTTTAAAATATATTGAAATAATTCCTGCCAGCCCATTCCTTTCCCACTGTGTCCCCTGTGTACTCAGACTTCTCCTGGCAAAGTCAGGCAGAGGGTACAGCCAGGGGGCTCAGTGTGGTATGCTGCCTGGGGGAGGGGCACTAACAGTAATTTCACATCAGAGCATTTTCACATGCACAGTGCTGGACTTGGTGCAATCAATTGATGGTCTTGACTGCTTATGGACAGGTTAGCAGTTAAAGTCCATCCAGATGTGCCTTAAAGGGGCCCTGGTAACATAGTGGATTATGAGTTGAGTTGCTAACCACAAGTTCAATAGTTCGAATCTACCACTTGCTCTGCAGGAGAAAGATGAGGCTTTCAGCTCCCATAAAGAATTACAGCCTGAGAAACCCTATACCCACCACTCGTCTGTTAATTTGTCATACTGTGAAGGCTTGTGAGTTGCTGTGATTTTGAAAGCAATGCCACCAGTATTTTAAATACCAGCAGGGTCACCCATGGTGGATAGGTTTCAGATAAGCTTCCAGACGAAGACAGACTGGGAAGAGAGAGTAACAAACTACTTCCGAATATTTAGTCACTGAAAACCTTATGAAGGCCCTTGCCTACAGGGCCAGGCACCCAATTTTGCAAAATCAAATAAAGAAAACCTCACTCTTGCTAAAAAAAAAAAAAGCCCTTATGAAGAGCAGAGAAACACTGTCGAATATAGTGCCAGAAAATGAGCCCCTCAGGTTGGATGGCACTCAAAATGCGATTGGAGAACAGCTGCCGCCTCAAAGTAGAGTTGACCGTGATGACACAAATGGAGAAAAGCCCGTGGTAGAAAAGCCCACAGGACCTTATTTGCTGATGGGGTACAACTCAAAATGAAGAGAAACAGCTGTAAATATCCATTGAAAATTGGAACATGGAATGTATGAAGTATGAATCTGGGAAAACTGGAAGTTGTCAAAATAAAATGGAACACATAAACATCCATGTCTTAGGCATTAGTGAGCTGAAATGGACTGGTGTTGGCCAGTTTGAATCTGACAAACACATGGTTTACTATATGGGGAATGAAAAATTGAGAGAAATGGTGTTGCATTCATTGTCAAAAAGAACATATCCAGATCAGTCATGAAGTACAAC
>NW_006408622.1:2166580-2169697 GCF_000296735.1 Chrysochloris asiatica
GGTGGAGGGTCAGAGAAAAAGAGCAAGACCCCCAACAAGATGGACTGGCCAGGTGGCTGCATCGATGGACTCAAGCGTGGCAACAATAGTGAGGTTGGCTCAGGATCGGCCAGTGTTTAGTTCCACTGTTCATAAGGTACTATGAGTCAGTACCGACTCGATTGCACCTAACAACAACAACAAACCCTATACAGGGTCGCTATGAGTCAGAACTGACTCGATGACACACAACCACCACCAGGTTTACCTTGGGGAAAAAAGTTCTTACGATCTTCTTCCAACCCTTCAGTCACTAAAAACTATGGAGGCCAGTTCTCATCTGTAACACACATGGGATTCCCATGAATCAGAATCCAGTTCATCACAACTGGTGTTTATCTTCCACACCTGGTAACTGTCGCGTCAGTCCAATCCATGCACCCCCAACTCAGGCCACTTGATCAACACTGGACACAATGACGTAGCAAAAGACAAAACGAGCAGAAATATATAAAAATTAGCTATAAACTAATGAAGTTGATTCCTTACAAAAAATAGACATAGTTTTCCAACATCTATGATATATTTACAAATAAGAACATTTTGTTGACAAAAACCTCCAAAATTGTATAAAATTGTACAAGTGACTTTTTTATTGATATAAAAATATGTATAACAAAGCATTTGTCAATTTACCATTTGAGCCTTTGTGGCGCTGTAGGATAAACACTAGACTGCTAACCACGAGGTTAGCAGTTCAAACCCACCAGCCACTGGTGGGAAGCTTTCTGCTCCCATAAAGGTTTAAATGTCAGAAACCTCCTACAGGACCACTGGAGAAGCAGGAGGTAACTAAACGGCAATAGCAGAGCTAGACAGTAAATGTTTCATTTGTAAAACCTAGTCATTTGAATTTTTTATTTAAATGTCTTGAATTACACAGGACTTGCACACTGTCTGGAGTCCTGGTGTCTTCAAGTAGTGTGCAAGTCGGAACTCACTCGACAGCACTTAACAAAAACAACAAAGTACACTATATAGAGAAGAGCCAAAATGAGTTGTTCAAATCAACATAAGAAAACGTATGCAATCCATCTGAAAGTGGACTCAAGAGAAAATAGTAATCTTAGTTGACTTCATTGATGGCATCAAGTGTGGCAGAGGTAGTGAGGTTGGCCCAGGATCGAACATTGTTTCATTCTGCTGTGCATGGGGTCGCTATGAGTTGGTTCCGACTCGATGGCACCTGACAACAACAACAACAGTTGAGTTCATTAGTGAGTAAGCAAAATGTAGCATAAGAAAGTATGTGATTAGAAGATCCCAAAGAGAGTGGAAGAAAATGTGGAACAAAACTCAAAATTAAAAAAAAAAAAGAAAGACTGCATTTATTGATCGGAAGGAGACTGGAGGAATCTAAGTCTATGGCTCTCAACCACCCTTCAGCAAAGCAGTAGATAGGTATATCCGGTAAACAGCACTAGTAAGGTATGCTCACTATGGAATGGTCAATCATTCAAGATCAAAAGGGTAACAGTTACCGAAGGACAAAGGTGAGAAGGGATGGAAGCGGGGAACTGGTTAAAATGGAGCCACAGGGAGGAAGTGGGATACCTGTTGTTTGCATGGAAGGGATTGTGATCATTGTGATGAAACAAAATGCCTAATTTGTTGGATATAAAACTGATGATCTCATCTGTAAGTCTTACTCAATTCACAATAAAAAGTTATTTTAAAAAGGAAAAGAAAGAAAGTATATGAAAGGAACAGACTTAAGTAAACAGCTTTCTGTCCCAACCTGAGAAGAGAAGGCACCCCCATGTTCTCGCCTCATATATACATATTTAGTTTGCATAAAATAATGTGATACAGATGTTCAACAGCTTTTTCTAGACCATTTTATTTATAGAATCTGATGAAATAAGCATTTTGGGAGATTTCCTTAGAACGGATCAAAGCTATTTTCCAATAAAACATTAAGTGGATAGATAGAGCACAACTTCAGTGTGAGAATCACACTAGAACTTGTGACTAAGCACATGGACCGACATTCAACATCACTCACCAGGAGCAAACCAACCTATCCGATGCAGAAAACCCTGACCTGCTCACTATTGGAGCTCCCTCACTCTCCCTCATTCAGAATTTTAACTTCAGCTGTGCAATCAATGCACTTAACAACAACAGAATCAAATTCCCAAGCTAAAATGACATACATGGACAGTAAGTCAAAAAGCATTGCTACAAACAAAATATCAAAATGTTAAGCTACAGTTTCTCAACATATCTTCCATCTAGGTCTATACACTTCTGAAAGCAGGGGTGCCATCTCTGTAACACTTCCCCGAAGAATCCTGCGTTCTTCAATGTGCACCATGCCAAAACGATAACTCGGGCATCCTTGAGGGACTCAAATTGTGTGACTTTTAAATGTTCTATGAGTTTTGAGAACAAAAAGAAGTCTGAAGGGGCAAGATCAGGGCAGTAGAGTGGATGGGGAAAGCTTTCTCGGTGAAATTGGGAATTCCTTGCTACCCTCAAAGGTACATTGTTGTTGTTGTTGTTAAGTGCCATCGAGTTGGGTCTGACCCATAGCGACCCTGTACAGGGTTTCAAAGGTACATTACCATGATGGAAAAAAATAATTCCTTGGTGCAATTTTCCTAGCCATTTTCTCTCCAATGCAGTTTTCAATTTTCTTAAAATTTCTTCAGAATAAGCCCCTGTAGTGACCGTCCATGTACTTTGAGAAAAATTTATCAAGATGACCCCTTTGGGAGAGGGTCTGTGTGCTGACGACTGGGGGGGCAGGCTTGCAGGTTGGTTGATGATGCATATGGATGGGATTGTAACCATGGCAATGAAACGATATATGAGAGGATGAATGTAAAGCTAATATTCTCCCATGTAAACTATCACATAAAAAAATAATAAATTACAAAATAAAAATGAAAACAAAACAAAAAATAGATGACCCCTTTGGAGTCCAAAAAAAAAATGGTTATCATAACCTTCTGAGCTAACCTCTCTGCCTTGAGTTTAACTGAGTAACAGATCCCCTCAGAAGCCACTGTTTTCACTGGACTTCTTTTAGAAGGCATCCTACCATGAGTAAGACATGTGTATTACAGAGAGAAC
>NW_006408622.1:2169962-2178598 GCF_000296735.1 Chrysochloris asiatica
GCTGACCTTAAGGTTCACAGCACAGATTAAATGAAAGGGCGAGTTGGTGATAGTGATAATGTTATGGTGAGTAAAACCAAAAACCCTTGACATCAGTTCATTCTGACGATACAGAGTAAAATTGCTCCATAGGGTTTTCTTGGCTACAGTCTTTAAGGACACAGTGTCATTCTTCTGTGGCACCACTAGGTGGGTTCAAGCCACTAATCTTTTAGATTAGTACAGGAGTCACCCAGGGACCTAATGTTGAGGTGAATTATTAACAATTACATGTAACAAGTAGCAATAGCATAGTAAATAATGTTCTCAATTTGGTTGCCACTCATAGCAACTGTGTATAGGGTTTCCAAGGAGCAGATAGCGGCCTTGAACCTCTGACTTTATGGTTAGCAGTCCAGTGTTTATCCTACAGTGCCACACCAGGACTCCATATTAATTTAAGAATGTGTATATTTCTCATGCAACTTTATTGAAAAACAATTTACTCAAATCTACATTTTTTATGCACACCAAATGCTCATTTCAACACTGTCCATAGTAGCAAAATGATGGAAATGACCTTGGTGCCCACCCATGGATAAACTATGATATATACACACAATGAAACACCATGCAGCATTAAAGAACAACAAAGAACTTTCAAAACACCTCATTACATGGAAGAACCCGGAGGACATTATGCTGAGTGAAATCCATCAGTCACAAAAGGGCAAATACCGTTATGAGACCACTGCTATAAAAAGAAAAGGTTACATACAGAAAGAAACATTGAGTCTGAAGAGAAAGGAAATATACAGTAAGGGGAAAGTCACAAAGGTAAATACTATTACAGACACAATCCTGCTTTAAAAGTAACAGCAGTCTGTGAGTGGATACATAAACAGACACTCAAAGCTAGATAGAGGAGTGGGACAACACTCAGGAATAGGTTTGACATGGTATTTGTACATATGTATTTATATGTGCAGCAAGTATGTTGTTAAAGTGCTGTCAAGTCAGTCCAAACTCATAGCCACCCTGTGTAAGGCTTCTGAGGAGCAACTGGTGGGCCTAAACCACAGACCTTGAAATAGTAGTTCAGTGCTTACTGGAATTCCATAATATGGTACTGTGGGTTAATGCTCTGGATGACTGCAAAGTCATTTTGAACCGCAGGGTCGATGGTTTGGGTTGGAACCAACTCCAAGGCACTTAACAACCACATATTCTATTAACAACTTTATTGGTAAATAATTTACATTCCATAAAATCCACTCAAATCTACTTTTAAAGAATGTGTTAATGAGCAATCGGGAGCTGAGCCCAGCTCTGGGGAGAAAAGAGCCTCTGAATAGTTGTTTGGGGACCTGCAATTTAAGCCAGCACTGAATCGGACCTTCCCTGAGAAGGGCTTCCATGGACCAGACTCTTTGATCCCCTTCCTAAGAAAAAGCCAAGACCATGTGGCTTCCAGCCTGAAGAGCTTCATTTCATTACACAAATTATTTCTCTGAAAGCTGCTGAAAAGGATTGGGGCTATAATTAGAATAATACCCTACAGGATTACATTCACAAATGTAATTACATAACCGTTTAGAGCTAAATGGCTCCGTGAAATGACATAGCTTCCAAAGCATTACAGTGGGGGGTGGGGAAGGCGCCAAGCTCCTCTGTGGAACAGGAGATTTTAAGATCCCTTTCTGATGCCAACTAGGTCCAAAGAAAGTTGAAGATGAATCTGGAGATCTCTTATCTCTAGATTTTCTTGGGAGTCGTTTTACCACAGACTTCTTGGATGACTCATGGAAATCTCCCAAGATGATCCAAGGTGGAGTTCTCAACTGGCTCCCATTTAAAACACCAGAAATGAGACAGTGGGATTTGGGCATCCATCCCTATTTGTGGTTTAGGAATCCTGTGTGTGTCATATATGTGACTGTAAGCACAGTGCACTGGTAGCATTGTTGTTGTTGTTGTTAAGTGCCGTAGAGTCGGTTCCGACCCATAGCGACCCTGTACAGGGTTTCCGAGGGTGTAAATCCTTATGGGAGTAGAAAGCCTCATCTTTCTCCCACGGAGCGGCTGGTAGTTTCGAACCGAGGACCTTAAGGTTCGCAGCCCGATTCATAACCACTACGCTACCAGAGCTCCTTGCACTGGTAGCATAGTGGTTACGAACCGGGCTGCTATCCTCCAGGTCAGCAGTTCGAAACTACCAGCTGTTCCATGGAAGAAAGGTGAGGTTTTCTGCTCCCATAAAGATTTACAGCATCGGAAACCCTGTGCAGGGTCACTATGAGTCGGAACCGACTCCACAGTACTTCACAACAACAACAACAACCACAGTGCAGCCAGCTACCTTTGACAAGTGTGCGGCATCCATTGTCTTGCTCTTCTGAGGACTTGGAGTTTTCTCAAGCTGGAGATATTGAATCATTCAAAACCAAGATCAACGTAACCACCACCACACACCCCAGACTTCCATGATATCCTCATCTCATTCTATCCAATAGAAGTGATTTGTTAAAGGTATTGTACTTTCCGTAACTTGGAAAGATGCTATGTAGGTATAAATGCGCAACTGAGAAAAGTATCTTTTGTCAGTCCATGTGCCCTAAATTTTAGTTCATTAAAAAAAAAAAAAAGTATCTGTGTAACTAGTCCACAGCTTTTGAAGACCATGGCTATAAATCACATTAATATAGACCCCGTTAATCTGGAGGATGTGCTAATCCCCTAGGTCAGGGAGGAAGCTCAGCTTGGAAGAAAGTGTTTGCTTTCTAGGCAATGAAGGACACAATCTGGCAAGAATAACCCAATTAAAAGCAGATGTTGTTCTTACAGAAAATGTGCACATTACGTTATGCATGTTGTGAGTCGTAAACCCTTAGAGCAGCCTCCATTTTGGACATCAATCAATCAATCGACTGGGGAATATGGACTCCAGTTCCCTTACTCATTTCAACAACCACAATACTTCCTCCAGTACTGGAATATTGTGTTGTTGTTAAGTGCCATTGAGTTGGTTCCAACTCACAGCTACTTTGTATAGGGTTTCCGATGAGCAGCTGGTGGTCCGACTGACTGTGGCTCAAATCGACTGTGTGGTCCAGTGCTTATGCTACAGTGTGACACCACGACTGGACCATTAGAGAGTGGCAAAAATGGAAATGACCCTGGAGAATCTCTGGTCCCACAGCCTCTTTGGGGAAACAGAAGCCCAGAATAAAGAAACCAGCCCAAGGTCACATAGTCCAGCAGTTCATGTAGTGAATAAAGCCCTGAGTTTAGTCTCTGACAGATCAGGGTTCTAATCTCAGTTCTGCCTCTTACTGTGGACTCACAGTGAGACCTTGATTTTCTGTGTGCTCATCTACATAATCCAAATACAGGCCAGACTTTCTCCACCCACTGAGGTCTAAATTGTCGGTGTTGATAAGTGCCGTGGACTCAGTTTCAACACATAATGACCCTGTATAGGTTTTCTGTGGGAGAAAGATGAGGCTTTCTGCTCTCGTAAAGATTTACAGCCTTGGAAACCCTATATAGGGTCACTGAGTAGGAACCTACTCCACGGCACATCACCACCACCACTTTGCTGATGGGTTTGAACCACCAACCTTGCAGTCCTTTATTCTACAGCACCACACCAGGACTCCGAGGTCTATGGCCCAAACTCCTACTCCACACTGAGAGGCCTGTATGCTGGCCAAGGTCTCTACAAATCTCCGGGGTCACTTTTTTCCACTTCCCCCACATTCACTAAAAACTGGATGCCCCACACCATCCTCCACTTGCACGGACACTCACATAGGTGACTATGTTAGCTTTGCTGAAGGGATGCTTCTTAGGTTGGGTTCCTACATCAAAGGAAGGGGGCCTTTTGTAGGTCCCTTGTCAGTCAGTCATTGGCTGGGAGATGTCATCTCAGATCCTTCAGCTTCAGGAAATATCTCAGAAACCAAGGCAGCAGCCAGGACTCAGACCAGTCAGGGATCACGGAGCAGGGTAGCTTCTAGTCAGGGAATGTGAGTGGGGGCACCTGCAGCACCTGCCACAAGGAAGAAGGTGGAGGTGGTGCACTGGGATGTCCACAGAAAAATATTCTTCATGCTCAGCATTAGGCCTCTCTGTTCCTTAGTGTCCTAGTCCACTCCTCAGGGGTCTTCAGAGCTTCTCACCCACCTGATTGCCTCTTTTCTTCATTTCCTCCCATTCTTTCTCTTATTTCCCCCAGCTCTCTTGGAACAAGTTTCATTTCTTCTGTTCCTCCCAACACTCCCTATATATGTTCACTATCATCCTGGTTCACACACACCTCTCCCTGTGCTACCACTGAGCCCCAAATCCCAGATGGGCCCTCAGTCTGGGCCCACTGAGAAAAGTTTGTCACTCTCCAAATTGCTTTTTGACGCACTGCGATTTTTCAAGGCTCCCTCCCAAATGGACAGCAAGTATGATGCTTGCTAAACTGTCTAAACATCTTTTCTTGTTAATCAAGAATGGGTGTCGAATTTCATCAAATGCTACTTTAGTCTATATTATGAGACATGGTTTAATCTGCCAGTGAAGTAAAATTGCATTAGAATATTTTTTATGTTAAAACAATACTTTGTTGTTGGAATAAGTCATATTTAAATGTGCTATGGGATTGATTCTGGTGTGGCACTGTAGGATAAGCGCTGGACTCAAAGCACAATATAGGGTCCCTATGAGTTAGATCTAACTAAATGGCACTTAACAACAACAACAGCATGTGATAGATCACAACAAAATAATGTCCAACGTGCTTGCTGTGATAGTTAATTTATGGGCTATGATACTCAGAGATTTGGCAGACATTGGACTGACTGATCTTCCATAATGAAATATAATGTGATCATCCTCTATTTTGTGATCTGATGTGAGTAGCCAATCAGTTGAAAGTCAGTTTCCTTGAAGGTGTGGCCTGCATTCAATATGTATGGATACTCTGGCCAAGTTCACTCTCTCTCTCTCCTGCATCTGAATCTTAATCCTTTGTTGGTAGGAATTTAAATTGATATCATCACTTTTAAAAGCAATTTGGAAACATCCAATCAAGCTGAGAGTGCATGCAACCTATGTCTCAGTAATTCACTTCTAGGTATATACTAAAGAGAAGCTTGGGGTTTGAGCCAGCAGCTTGCCATTTGACCTGCAGATTTGGGGGTTTGCCTGCTCCCAAAGCCCTATGAAACAGTAGTCTACCCTCTGACTCAATGATTTTTGGTTCATCAATTCCTGCAACCACATGAGTCAGAGAAAGCCTGTGGAGTGATAACTGACCCACAGATCTGGGACTTGTCAGCCCTTACAACTGCGTGAACCATTTCCTTAAAACACATATATGTTGTTGTTGTTGATAAGTGCCATTGAGGGGGTTCCGACTCATAGAAACCCTGTATAGGGGTTTGGAACTGAAAATCTTTACAGGAACAGAAAGCTTCATCTCGCTCACACAGACCAGTGGGGTTTGAATTACCGACCTTGTGGTTCTGAGTCCAGTGCTTATCCTACAGAGCCACCTAACTCCAAACATAAAAAATATATATATATATATATCATGGTGTGGCATTACAAGATAATGCTCTGGACTGCAAGGTCAGTTTGAACTGCAAGGTTGGCAGTAAAAACCATCCGCCTCTCCTCAGAAACCCTATATAGGGTCTCAACCAACTCAACGGCAATTAACAACAATATGTTGTGTTGCTGTTAAGCGCTATCAAGTTGGTTCCAACTCACAGTTACCTCCTTGCATAGGGTTTCCAAGGAGCAACTGGCAAGTTTGAACCACTGACCTTGTGGTTCAAACTGACCTTCCAGTCCAGTGCCACACCAGGAGTGTGTGTGTGTGTGTGTGTGTGTGTGTGTGTATATGAAGTGAATCAAAAATTATCCACACTCTGACTGCAGAATTTATTTCAATCAACTTTTAGAAAAGACAAATATATCATTTTTCAACATAATCTCCTTGCTTTTCAATACACCATCCATCTGTCAACAAGTTGTCATATTCCCTTATTTGAAAATGTTTTAGGCTGACCTGTAAGCTACGAATGCACTGTTGTTTCCACTTCTTCATCAGAGGTAAATCTTCATCCTCGAAGGGCTGCTTTCAGGGGACCAAACAGGTGAAAGTCGGATGGAGCAAGATACGGACTATAGGGAGGATGCTTTAACACCTCAAAATGAACTTTTTGCAGAGTGTCACAAGTGTGGGCAGAGGTGTATGGACATGCGTTGTCATGCATGATCACAAAGCCCTTGGACAGCAGTCCTTTGTGTTTAATCCAAAATTTAGGCTTCAGTTCTTCAGTGCACATCTCACTGTAACAAGCCCTGTTGATTGTTAAAACGTTTTCCTCAATTGATAACCAAGAAAAGGCTCAAAAGTCAACTACCAGATAGAAAATTGATGCTTACAGTTTTCTGGGATTCTCAAGGGCCAGTATTGGAACACTGATGGTTGACTTTTGAACTTTTTCTTTGTTGGCAATTGAGGATGCTTCCATTCCATACTCTGCTGTTTACTCTCGGGCTTATAATGACAAGTCCATACCTTATCACCAGTAATGATATTTTTTTAAGAAACTTTTACCTTGCTCCGAGTATTGGTCCAAATTTTGCTTTCAGATATTCAAACACTTCTGTTTATGCTCTCCCAGGAGTTGTTTCAGTACACATCTTGCACAAACTTTTCGAAACCCAAGTCTGTCATGGATTATTTCATACAGAGATGTGCTGATTTGCAAATGATTTGCCACATAATTCACTGTCACTTGTCTATTTAACTGCATCATTTCATGTGCACGCTCAATGTTTCATCAACTGTAGACACTGATGGGTATTTTAATATAACCAAAGTGCAGATAACTTTTGACTCATCCTCACGTATATATGTATGTTTGTGTGTCTATATGTATATATACATATATAGACACACAAACATACACACACACACACACACACATATATATATTGTTTTTGTTAAGTGCCATTGAGTTAGTTCCAACTCATAGCAACCCTGTATAAGGTTTCCAAGGAGCAGTTGGTAGGTTTGAACTGCTGACTTTATAGTTAACAGTCCAGTACTCCATATATATGAATTATATTAGCCATATAAGGACTACATATTTATATGTCACTGGAGGAGAACATGACTCTTGTGGAAGTAAAACCATCAAAGAAGGGGGACTCTGGTGAGATGGGTGGGCACAAAAGGCACAGTGATGAACTCAAACATGCTAGCAACTGATAACACAGGACCAATACTTTATTCTGCTCTATATAGTCTCCATGAGTTGGAATTGGCTAGAAGGTAGCTATCTAACTATCTGTCTGTCTGTCTGTCTGTGTTTCTTATGAGCTCATGCTGAGTTTAATACACTGACATTTTATAGGAAATATTTGTTTCTACATGTGATTGATTTCGAGTTTTGTAGTTTGTTTTGTTTTACTACCTCAACTTGATGTTGTTGTCTACAAATTGAGTTTGGAAACGTTTCCATTTTTTCCACACCTAATTCTTTTCTACCTAAGCAAAATACGAAAGAAGAAAGTCATTCAAAGATACAAGAGTAATCTGGAACAAGAAGACAGAGTAGGAAACCATACTCAGAAGCCTCGGCCACAAAGACACGGGACACCAAGTAACACAGATACAAATGGTGCTCCTGGAACTCTGAGCTCCAGAGAAAATAGGACACAGAGATGGACTGAGTGCTGAATGGAAGAAGTTGAAAAGGAGCAGTGAGAAAGAAGAAAAATGGGCAGACTGTAGGCTGGCATGATGGGGCGTGGCCATCTTGAGTTTGTGAGCAGCTGTTAATACAGCATTCTGCTGGTACAGAGAGTTGTCAACAAGGAAGGTGTAGTTCTCTGTGCCCTCCTGGTAGCCAAGGCATGTCCAGTACCTGTTATCAATAACTCAGGGGTTCCCATGGCAACCCCACCTGCCCAGTCTCAGCTTCACCTGCAATGGGGCATCAGGAGTGCCACCTCTACCTTTGGAGGCATGTGAACCCACCTTGAACTACAGTACACAAACAGCAAACAGAGAACTGTGTACACACTTCCAGTATCTGTCATACTCACCAGGAAACAGGTGGTGAGTACCTGAGCATAACCATCAACTAAATATAAATACGACGACATCACAATATCTCAGAGAAAACAATCTCAGCTTACACAAAGAAACAAGGCAGAATGCCTCAAACAAATGACCAAAACTCAGAAAATATAATACTACAAATTGTATCAAAACTATTGGATAAGGAATTTAAATGAATGCTATTTAGGTACCTTCAAGCAACTGAGAGAAAGATTGAGGAAAGCAAGGAGAATGCATACAAAACTTGAGAAGAATTCAGGAAAATACTATAAAAACAAAGTGACAATAGAAATGAAAAATTGGAAACCATACAAAAACAGCAATTAGAAAGCCAAAAGACTAATTCAGAAATCAATCACATGTTGACAGGATAAAGAAATAGAACTGAATCCATGGAAGACCAAACCAGTGAGCTTGAAGACAGAGCTCTCAATATACATCTGCTAGAGAAATAATCTAGTGCAGTGGATCCATATGATAAACATTGGGCTGCAAACCACAAGGTCCACAGTTCAAGCCCTTCAGC
>NW_006408622.1:2181493-2184990 GCF_000296735.1 Chrysochloris asiatica
GTCATATTTTGGCTCTCATGGACTTGTTTTCATTTTCTTCAGCTTCAGTTTGAATTTGCATATGAGTAATTGATGATCTGTTCCACAGTCTGCCCTAGTCTTGTTTTGACTGATGATATGGAGCTTTTCCATCCTCTCTTTCCACAGATACAGTCTATTTGATTTCTACGTATTCCATCTGATGAGGCCCATGTGTATAGTTGTCTCTTATGCTGTCTAAAGAAGGTATTTGAAATGAACAAATTATTGGTTTTGCACAATTCTGTCATGCACTCTCCAGCATTTCTATCACCAAGGCCATATTTTCCAACTACTGATCCTTCCTCTTTGCTCCCAACCATTGCATTCCAATCACTAGTAATGATCAATACATCTTGATTGCATGTTTGATCAATTTCAGATTGAAGAAGTTGATAGAATTCTTCTATTTCATCCTCACTGGCTTTAGTGGTTGGTGAGTAAATTTGAATAATCGTGGTATTAACTGGTCTTCCCTGTAGGCGCATGGATATTATCCTATCACAGACAGCATTGTACCTCGTGACTGATCTAGATATGCTCTTTTTGATGGTGAATACAACACAATTCCTCTTTAATTTGTCATTCCCGACATAGTAAACCATGTGGTTGTCAGATTCAAAATGGCCAATACCAGTCCATTTCAGCTCATGAATGCCTAAGATATCGATGTTTATGTGTTCCATTTTATTTTTCACAACTTCCAATTTTCCCAGATTTATACTTTGTATATTCCATGTTCCAATTTTCAATGGATGTTTTCAGCTGTTTCTCCCCATCAGCAAATGAAGGTCCCACGCGGTCTTTTCTCCCACAAGCTTTACTCCATTAGCTTTATCACGGTCAACTCTACTTTGAGGAGGCAGCTCTTCCCCAGTCGCATTTTGATGCCTTCCAACCTGAGGGGCTCATTTTCTGGCACTATATCTGACAATTTTTCTCTGCTATTCATAAGGTTTTCAGTGACTACATATTCAAAATAGTTTGTTACTGTTTCTTCCTAGTCTGTCTTTGTCTGGAAGCTCATCTGAAACCTGTCCACCATGGGTGACCCTTCTGGTATTTAAAATACCGGTGGCATAGCTTTCAGAATCACAGCAACTCACAAGCCACTGCAGTACGACAAACTGACAGATGAGTGGTGGATGTTTGTTTTTAAATGTAAACTGTCACTTTAAATTTTGAGGAGATCTGTGTGCATACGTAGTAGAACCCTCCAGGGGTGGAGGTGAGGTGTCCATTTGCTCAGGTACCCCTCTAGTCACCAGAATGGAGGTGCACAAACAGCAAGAGACCAATGAACAACAACAAAAAAAAGAATGTCCACACCTGTATCTCCGTGGTTCTATAAGGCACTCATGGCTGTTCTGATCCTTCCCTTGCTTGGTCTCTCCCAAGATGGTGGCTCCGGGAGCAGCTGAGCATCTTGAATTAGAAAGCAATGAATTTCTTGATTCTGCTAGCTGTAAATCTTCCAAGCTTCTAAATAGTCCTTTATATGTGGTTCAGAGTTCTACCACCATCCCTGAGCCTGCTTGGCCTGATATTCTGTGTTGTTGCTGATGGAGCGCCTCACTGCACATCTACCCAATCCGCCATCTTGTTCAGACTTGTATCCATTGTTGTTAGGTGCTATCAAGTCAGTTCCAACTCATAGCTACGCAATGCACAACAGAATGAAACATGGCCTGGTCCTGTGCCATCCTCACAACTGTTGTTACCCTTTAGTCCATCATTGTGGCCACTGTGTTAATCCATCTTCTTGGGAGTCTTCTTCCTCATTGACCCTCCACTTTACTAGTATGTCCTGTTTCAGGGATTGGTCCCTCCTGATAACATATCTAAAATTTAAGAGATGAAGTCTCCCCATCCTGACGTCTAAGGAACATTCTGGCTGTACTTCTTCCAAGACAGATTTGCTTGTTCTTCTGGTAGTCCATGGTACTTTTAATAGTTCAAATGCATCGGTTCTACTTGGGTTTGCCTTATTCATTGTTCAACTTTCACAAGCATATGAGGCCATTGAAAGTAGTATGGCTTAGGTCAGGTGTACTTTAGTCTTCAAACTGGTATCTTTGCTCTTGAACACTTTAAAGAGGTCTTGTACAGCAGAGTTGTTTAATGCAATACATTTGATTTCTTCACTGCTGCTTCCTTGAATATTGATTATGGATCCAAGCAAAATGAAGTCTTTAGAAACTTCAATCTTTTCTCCAGATTGAAGTATTCAAAGTAAAACAAACTTACTAGACTGAAAATAGGGAACCAGAGATAACAATTTGCAACAACAACACAAAATAAAATAAAAACAGGGAATAAGTTATTATAGAACTTCCAAAGGAAGAAGATATCAAGTCAATTTCAAGAAAAAAATTAGTTAAATAAATGAAAGCAAACCTAACTGTAACCCTAAAACTAGACCAAGCTTTACTCCTAGCCCTAGCCCTAGTCCAATCCCACTACTAGCACTAACCCTAGTTCCTAGAATGCATCAAATAGGATCGCTACTAGGATTCCAGATCATACATCCACAAGTTTACTCCAAGCAAAACATGTTGAAACACGTCTCTGCAATCGGTGGATGGTTAGATACAAGTTCTCTTGTAATACACTTGTCTTAGTCTGACAAGAAGTCCTGGTGTGGTGCTATGGGATAAGCACTGCACTGCTAACCACAAGGTTGATGGTTCAAACCCACCAATTGCTCCCTGGAAACCCTATACAGGGTCGCTATGAGTCAACTGCCTTGACAGCACTTAACAACAATAGTCTCATTAGGTGACTGCAAATAAGGCCTGGTCACAACAGTGGTTTCCCCTGGGATCCACTGGGCCAGTTCAATTCAAGGCAGAGAGGACAGCTCAGAAGGTTACTATAACTATCTGAGGGAATCCCAAAGGCATAATCTTGATAGATTTTCTCAGAAAACACAGGGATGATCCTGGGGGCTTATTAGGAAGAAGTTTTAAGAAAATGAAAAACTGCACTGGTGAGAAAAAGGCCAGGAGAATTGCACCAATTTTTCCATCATGATAACACACCTGATTGTTCTACGGTAGCAAGGTATGTCCAGATTATTTCACTGGATAATTTGCTCCACACAGTCTTGATATTACCCCTTCAAACTTCTTTTTGTTTCCAAAACCCAAAGAACATTGAAAAGGAACACATCCCACAAGGATGTCAAAACCAGTATGTTGTCAAGGTGTCAATTAGAAAGCATAGGATTCTCCAGGGCAGGGTTAGAGAGATGGAAACATCGCCTTCTAAAGTGGATAGACGTAGATGGAAAACACACTGAGAAACAATAACTTCACATTTCATTTTTTTATTATTATTAATAAAGGTTTCTATGACTTCTAGCTAAACTATTGGACCACTGGACCAATAAATGTTGTTGTTGTTGTCAGGTGCCATCGAGTCAGAACCGACTCATAGCGACCCCATGCACAGCAGAACGAAACAATGTCCGATCCTGG
>NW_006408622.1:2186665-2188388 GCF_000296735.1 Chrysochloris asiatica
CATACCGAAGGCTGTGCTCTTTGATCTTCATCAGTAAATGTTTTAAGTCCTCTTCACTTTCAGCAAGCACGGTTGTATCATCTGCTACATATTTTTAGGAGGGACAAGTCTCTAGAAAATGATTTCATGTTTGGTAAAATGGAGGTTAAAGAAAAAAAGGAAGATTCCTCAATGAAATGGATTGGCACAGTGGCAGCTGCAATGGGCTCAGCTATAGTAGCGATTGTAGGGATGGCCCAGGACCGGAGTGTTTCGTTCTGTTGTGCATAGAGTCACTACAGTCTGTACTAACTTGATGGCACCTAACAACATGACGTCTAGCAATACTTTTTTTTATGCGCCCTCATATATTATAGGAGACTTTCCTCAAACTGAAGAACTTCATCTTTATATTCAATAGACTCATGTTCAGAAAAAAAATTTTTATTTAAAACCATGTTGCTATTGTTGTCTGTTACTACTCTTAACAACAATACGTACAACAGAATGAAACACTGCCAGTCCTGCGCCCTCCTCACAATAGTTGTTATCCTTCAGTCCATTGTTGTAACCTCTGTGTCGTCCATCATGTTGGGTAGTGATGGGTTCCTCCTTATAACATGTCCAAAGTACATGAGATAAGGTCTCCCCATTTTCCCTTCAAAGGAGAATTCTGGTTATACTTCTTCTAAGACAAATTTGTTTGTTCTTCTGGCAGGCCCCAGTATTTTCAATATTCCTCAACACCATAATGTAAATGCATCAATTCATCTTTCGTCTTCCTTATTCATAGTCCAGCATATGAGGTGATTGAAAATATCATGGATAGAGTCAGGCATGCCTTAGTCTTCAAAGTATCATCTTTGCTCTTTTAAAAATTTCAAGAGGTCTTTTGCAGTAAATTTACCCAATGCACTATGTTTCTTTAATTTCTTGACTGCTGCTTCCATGTGCATTAATTGTGGCCAGAAGTAAAACGAAATCCTTGACAACTTCAATCTTTACTCAGTTTATCATGATTTTTTTTTTTATTGGCTCAGTTGTGAGGATTTTTGTTTTCTTTACATTGAATGGTAACTCATAATAAAGGCTGTAGTCTTTGATCTTCATCAGCAAGTGCTTCAAATCCTCTTCACTTTCAAGCAAGGTTGTGTCATCTGCATATGACAGGTTGTTAATGAGTCTTCCTCCAGTCCTGACGCTTTGTTCTTCTTCATATAGTCCAGCTTCTCAGGTTATTTGCTGTCCTGGATTGAATTATATCCCCCAAACATATGTGTCAGCTTGACTGGACCTTAGATATCAGTAGTTTGGCAATTACATAATGATGGAATGTGGCAGTTATATGATGGTCCCCCTTGATGTGATCTGATGTGATAAAACAATAAAAGGAGTAAGGGCAGGCTGCAATACCCTTAATCCCATTACAACCCTGATCTGATCTGAGGGGAGTTTCCCAGAGTTATGGCCTGTAACACATTTTATCTAATAAGATAAAAAGAGAGAAAAGTGAGCAGAGAAAGGGGAACCTACTACCACCAAGAAAAAAAAAAAAAATCCAGGATTGGAGTGCATCCTTTGGACCCGGGTCCCTGCACTGAGAAGCTTCTAGATCCAGGCAAAGATTACTGGCAACTCACATGGAGATCTCCAAGGACTGCTAGGAGTACAGAGGCTCAAAGAGACAAGGACCTTCTCTAAAGCCAGCTCTATAAATTTGGACTTTCAGCCTCCTAAACTGTGA
>NW_006408622.1:2188893-2200358 GCF_000296735.1 Chrysochloris asiatica
ACAAGGTTGTATTCTTTCATCATACTTATTCAACCTGTATGCTGAGCAAATAATCTGAGAAGCTGGGTCGGTACCGACTCAATGGCACCTAACAACAACATCAACAAACTGTGAAAGAATAAGTTTTTGTTTAATATAGCAGTATTTCTGTTATAGCAGCAATAGATAACTAAGACATTTGCTCAGCATATAAATCAAAGACTACAGCCTTCAGTGGAGTCCTGGTGTGGTGCTGTGGATTGATGCACTGAACTGCATTAACCCACAACGCCACACAAGCTTACCAGCAGTTCCTCAGAAACCCTATACAGGGTCGCTATGGGTCGGAACCAACGCTATAGCACTTAGCAACAACAATAGCCATGGCACCTTTATGGAAAGAAACAACAATCATCACAACTGAATCAATAAATAACATCATGACAAAGGGAGAAGATTGAAATTGTCAAAAACTTTATTTTAATGACATCCACAATCAACACTCATGGCAAGCAGAAGTCAAAAGTCAAGCAGCAGGATGTACTGCATTAGGCAAATCTTCTGTTGTAAAAACAAAAACAAAAACAAAAAAAACAGTTACTCACTATTGAATCATAGGAATCTTATCTCCCCATCTCTTTTAACCAGACTCATCCAGATAAATGAAAACTATTCAGTGGGGACTCTTGCTTCCCCCACACACTCTTAAACTAAACTTCCTCTTGAAATCTTATAAGCCAGTCACTTCATACCTTTACTGCCCCCTGATTTTAGGTAGCCAATGTCTAAGTTGCCCGTCCCTAATCTACCCTGTGTACAGAGGGGATAGCATTGATACTTGATGTGAAGACTCCTTCCTTTTCTGTTGGTATTTAGAGCTACTGCCTTCTTGATGGTACCCAACAGCAGCAACAACAACAACCTCCATGAGTATAGATCAAGTTCACCAAATTGTAGCAATTTACACTTATTTCCTTTATCAAAAATGTATTTGTTTTCATCTTTGTTTAGTCGAGTTCTGATTATCAAGACATCTAGGCTAGGTCAAATGGGTACGATCTGCAAGTTTGGGTGTTCTTGTGCATCTCCCCTTGCTTCATATCAGCTGGATGCTTCACTCTCAGCTCTAGCCCTCTGTGGTTATGTCCTTGTCCATGGGCTCAAGTGTCCTCAGGTCTCACCACACTTTGGACCAACCAGCCCTTCCTCTTCTCTCTCTCATCTCCAGGTCAATGGCAGTCTATGGAATGTGGCTGAACTGAGCCCTTTTCTTCATTGCTGCCCTTCTCCCTCTTCCACTCACCAGTAGACCAATGTGTTTGTCAACAAGCTTATATGCCTTGCTCATGCGTTCTCTTTGAGTTTCAGTCTTAGAGGGAGGTTTCACTAATACTTTCAATGCAGCTTTTTACAACACTGGCACACACTTTTCCTGATTTCAAACTATTCAGAATCTCCTTGTTCTGTTTGAACAACTGCCACTTAGTGCAGTGGACTTCTTCCTTCAAAACCATCAGTTCTTGATCATATGCTTCCTCTTGAAATGAATCTCAACCAATTCTTTTTGGTACAGTGATTCTGGGTATTCCTTCCATCATCATTTGATGCTTCCTTCATACATTGTTCAGTAAATATTTTGTCCATATCTTTCACTATTTCAAGTCGAGGCTTGAATTATTTCTTCTGTTCTTCAAGTCTGAGAAATACTGAGCGTGTTCTTCCCTTTTGGATTCCTAACTACAGGTCTTTGCACATTTCATCATAATATTTTACTTGAGTTGTCCTTTGAAATTTTCCATTAGACTTTTTTACTTCATCATTTCTTCCATTTATTTTAACTACTGTATGTTAAAAGGAAGTTTCAGAGTCCAGAATAGTAGAAATCAAGAAATATGATGGTTGGATAAAGAAAATAAGTTTGTGTGCATTCAGAGATGAAAGAAAGACATTTTCATAAGAAGAAACATTGTGAAATCATGTTGGATTCAGACTTTTCCTCAGCAAGTTTTCAGTCCAGAGGATAAGGGAGCAATATCCACAAACTGTACGGAAAATATGAACCAAAATGTTATGTGCAAACAATTTGCCATCCAAGTTAAAAAATCAACAGGCAGATAGTCTCAAAAAGCATGAATGAGCTTGGGAAATACAGCACTCAGAAGCAATATTTTAGTAATTTAGTTGACACATAAACCCAAGCAAAGTATGTCAAAAGGGAAAGGAAACTGGGGAATTCATGGAATGGAAGGGGTAAAGTGGAGAGCTGATAGAAGAGGAGTAGATATTCAACACTAGAAGTTTCTAGAAAAAAGCTTACGGAAAAGCAGTCCTGTTCTGATGACTCCATCAAAAGTCGATTCTGACATACATTGAATATATTTTTTTTAAGTTTTCATTTTTATTGCCTTTTATTACCAGTATCTGTAATAAAGCTGTTCTTTATTTGTCTTTGGGAGTTGCCCAACTTTCTAACCATTACGACTCCCAACACTGACATTAAAACATTGTAGGCCAGGCTCAATAAATCATAAAATTGAATGTCTGTGTGTGAATGTCTGGGATTGATCATATCAGCAAAGTACACACTACAACACTGTATGTGGTACATATTACTAATGAGAAAATGTTCAAAAACCAAATCCAAAATGTTTGGTCATAACTCAAATGCTTCATACATCAGGGACTCTCTATTTATGGTTCAAGTTACCCTTCAAATATAAAATCAAGAAACTGCCACTCTCTAGCAGGAAGAACTCAAGCAACATGGAACTCATGGTTCTTGGTGGTAATGTGGGGGAGACAAATTGCTTCATAATATAATAAAGCATGAAATTGGGGGACATTTTGATATGAAAAAATAATAAGCATAAAATATAGAATTAAAATAAACCCATAGAAGAGAATCCAAATAGTATCGACGTAGACAAAGTAAACAAATAATCTAGTGAAGAAATACTGACAGGGAAACTTCAGCAAAAAATAAATAAATAAAACGCATCTATCAGAGCACAGAACCCATTGAAATTGCCTAGAATGGAAAGCGCCTTACAAAAACACAACATTCAGCTCATATTGCTTTTCATAATCGTTCTTCTTAATCTCAGGGACTTTTAAGAACTATAATTTTTTATGGTGAAGAAATATTACTCTAAAGTTCAGTTTCACTTCAGGCATGTTATATCTGCTATTAAATTCAAGGAGAGGGGGAAGACTGAGAAAAGAACGAGATGGAGGGGAGAGACAGAAAGAAAGCAAAAGAAATTTAAAAAGGCAAACTCTGAAGCCCTTGTCAAGGTGCAGAGAATAAAGGCCACCCAAATACAAAGGTGTTTTCCAGACACACCACAAACAACAGTGTGCTAACAATTCACCCAGGTGCTGCTCCGCTCTAGCTTTTAAGGTTTCTGGGCAGGAGGATTGGCATTAGACAGAACTGACCCCACATCACGCTGTGATTTCACCTTCCCCAATTCTCCAGACTCCTCTATTCACTTCAGCAATAAACACAGCTTGGGCAAGAGTCAGCAGGGTTGTCTGAGGTCCTTGAGGGGTCGTTACAGCCCTGGGCTAGGAGTCAGGAGACAAGGCTCTTGGGGGCATCTCTGGAGGCAAATGTCTGCCAGTCTCAGAGACTCCATTTCCCCATCTATTTAATAAGAGCTCCTCAAAGGGGACCACCACCTTGAGGGTTCTGGGGTGCTGTGGATTTTCAGTAGCAATGACGAGCTGGCCTGACACTTTCCAGGGGGAGGTGAGGAAGCTCAGTTAGTTGCTGCATCCGTTGTCCCCTGGAGGGTGTGTACCCCTGGCAGAGCTTTCAGCTGAGTGTGAGGCAGGGAGGCCCGCTGGACAAGGATGTGAATGATCAACGAGCACTCCAAAGCTTGCTCTGGGCAGACCAGGGAGCATGGGCTCGTGTTTCAGAGCCACCCATAGGTCCCATGGACCTTCTGAAACAGAAGGAACATGAAGAGAAGGAGGGGAAAGAGGAAGAAAAAGCTCACCCTGATTATTATGTTGTAGGGTTAGTAGCTCATTTCCTCAGCTGTTGCCCACGCAATACCCCTGGTCCTGAGCTGGGTGTGAGCAGTGTGAAGTGGTCTAAACCCATGCTCTCGGGTAGGAATGACAACTGGCCTTTCACTGCTATCTGGGAGACATGGAGGAGGCTTGTCCTCCTCGGACAGGATGGAGCACAGCTGGGGTGGTAGCCAGAAACAGGGTCCCACAAGAAGATGCTTGAGCCTTGCCAGAGTTCTATAAAATGTGGGGTAGGGAAGTTGACAGCCCTTCCAAGCTCCACTGGAACTCTTGGCTCACTCCCTTCTCCCTTGCTTGCTGCAGATGCCCACCTCCCCCAACTAACTGTGAACTCTGAATTCCCTCAGCACAGCCCTGGGCTGGCCCAGGATTCACCATTGAATGAACGTATATATGAGTGAACAAATGAAATATCTTCCGTCTGCCTGACACCATTCTTGGCTCTGGAATCTCCTAGGAAGGAAGGAAGGCAGGGCCCTTCCCCTCCCGACTCATAGAGCCCACATTCTTTCAGTCTTTAAAAGAGGGAGCGGAAGGCCATCTTGGCAGGGCAAGCACTCTGAGACAGCAGGCCACCTTGAGCAATGCTTGCCAGTTAGAATTGCCATGCCTTCTAACTACCACTAAATGTTCCTTGGTCAAGCCAATTATCTTCAAGTGTCTGCACCAAACATGGCACTTTCAGGTCTCAGTAAGCAGAACTGACATAGTGAAGTATAGCTATGGTGTAGTGACTTTTCTATTGTCTCTCCTAGTCACAGTCTGTAACTCCCACCAAACTCACTTCTTCCCTGCTGAGTCTGAGGAAGAAAAGTTGGGAGAAGATACTTATAGGATGACATGATTCAGCTATGGATGTTAGCAGAGTCATATTCACTGTAAAAACTGGAAACTCTAGACAAGGCAGTGGCCTTCCCAGTCCAGAGAACAAGTAAAGCTGAGTGGCTGGCTTGTGGAGGGACTTGCTTATAGAGGCTTGCTTGTAGAGTGGCATGCCTCCGGGGACTTCCCATAGAGCTAGAGTTGAGTGCCTTCAAACTAAGACTTCTGGTGGAGTGGTGGGTCCTGTGGGCATTTATCGGCAGCAGACTGGGATAACTGTGGCCTGAGCCTTTTCTGATTCTGAACTGTGTAACCTGTTGACTTTCCTACCTAGAACTGAGAGTATAATGTCTGAGTTCTGTGTGGCCACTGCAATGGACAATTGAACCCAGTTGAGTAGAGAGTGCTGTGGGAAGGATGGTTTATCATCACCTATTGTTGCATCCACAAAGTCTTCAGGGATGAGGACTTTTTAAGACAGCCCTCACCTCTCTGAATGTGATACCCTTCAAGGGTGAATTCAACCAACTGCCCAGTAAGGTGAGGTGACTTTCTATGTCCACACAGAGAAAAAGCAGACTCACCCTTAAACAAGCAGTTAAGTCACTAAAAGATAGAAACTATCCAAATGTACATCAACAGATGATGGATCGATAAAACATGTTATTGTTATGCCATAAAGAGAAATGAAGTTTTGATACATGCCACAATGTGGGTGAATCTTGAAAGCATTCTGCTGAGTGAAGTAAGTAGTTCACAAAATGACAAACATTATATGATCCTACATATGTAAAATGTCTATAATAGGCTAACATATGGAGCCCACATGTATTAGTCATTACCAGGAGTGGAGGAATGGGAACAGTGAGGCACAGTGGCACATGAACTTTTGTTAACACATCAAAACCAAATCTGTTGATTTTGCTCAAGGTGATATAACCTCGTGTGTGATCCACAAGGTTTTGAAAGCTGTGACCTTCCAAAAGCAGATCACCAAGTGTTTCTTCTGAGATGCCTCTGTGTTGTGTTGGTTGGTGGTGTGACGTGGAGTTGGTTCCGATTCATAGCTACCCTGTATAGAGTAGAGTTTCCGAGGCTATAAATCTTTACAGGAGCAGAAAGCCTCATCTTTCTCCTGAAGATCAGCTGGTAGTTTCAAACTGCTGACCTTGAGGTCAACTCATAACCACTACGCTCTATGTGAGTTTCAAATCTCCAGTTAGTAGTTGAATACGTAACCCTTTTCACCACCTTTGGTTGTATAACATGATGACTGTAACTAATGTCACTAAATTGAACATGTAAAAAAATATCAAAATGATAAATAAATGCTTTCTTTGGTTTGTCATACTATACTGTGGTGGCTTATGTGCTGATGTGATACTGGAAAGCATGCCACTGGTATTTGAAATCCCAGCAGAGTCACCCATGATGGACAAGTTGCAGTGGAACTTTCAGACTAAGACATACTAGGAAGAAGGAGAGGTGGACCACTTCTGAAAGGTGAACCACTGAAAAGGTTAAGAATAGCAATAGAACATCGTCTGATCTAGTGCCAGAAGATGAGTCCCTTATGTTGGAAGTCACTCAAAACACAACTGGGAAAGAGCTGCTTCCTCAAAGTAGAGTCAACCTTAATGATGTGGATGCACCAAAACTTTTGGAATTTTCATTTGCTGATGTGTCACAACTCAAAATGAGAAAAAACAGCTGCTAACATCCACTAATAGTCCAAACATGGAGTATACAAAGTATGAATCTAGTTAACCTTGTTGTTGTTGTTGTTGTTGTTGTTAAGTGCCATGGAGTCGGTTCCGACCCATAGTGACCCTGTACAGGGTTTCCGAGGCTGTAAGTCTTTACAAGAGCAGAAAACCTCACCTTTCTCCCAAGGAATGGCTGGAAATTTCGAACTGCTGATCTTAAGGTTTGCAGCCCGATTCGTAACCACTACGCTACCAGAGCGCCTTTCTAGTTAACCTAGAAGTCATCAAAAACGAAATGAAACTCATAACAATTTATATCCTAGGCATTGGTATGCTGAAAAGGGCCGGTATTGGCCATTTCGAATAAAAAATCATATGGTTTACTATGCTGGGAATAATAAATTGAAGAGGAATAGTGTCAGTTCATCATCAAAAACAGGATTTCAAAATCTATATTTAAGAATAGTGCTATTTGTGATAGAAAAATAGTCATATGCCTACAAGAAAGACAAATTAATATCATTATTATTAAAATTTACACATGAACCAATAAAGCCAATGATGAAGAAAATTGAAGAATTCTAGCAACAACTTTAATCTGAAATTAGTCAAACATGCGATCAAGATTCAGTGATTGGAATGTGAGAGTTGGAACAAAGAAGAAGGAAGGGCCAATAGTTGGAAAATATGGCCTTAGTGATAGAAACGATGCTGGAGATCACATGACAGAATGTTACAAGATCTATGACATATTCATCGCAAATACTTTTTTTCCAACAGTATGAAGGGATCTCAACAGATGGAATAAACAAGAATTAAATTGACTACCTCCGTGGGAAAAGACAATGGAAAAGCTCAATATCATCAGGCAAAATAAGGTCATGGGCCACTGTGAAACAGACTGTCAGTTGTCTATATGAAAGTTCAGGATGAAGCTGATGAAAATGAAAGCAAGTACTAAGTACCCAAAAGAAGACCTGAGTATATCCCATTCATATTTAAAAACCAACTCAAAAACAGATTTGATGCATGGGCATTAATGATCCAAGACCAGAAAGAAGAGTAGGGATGTCGTCAAGCACATCATACTCAAAGAAAACCAAAGATCACAACAAGTCAGGAAAGAAGGAAAAAAACAAGTGGATGTCAAAGGAGAATTTGAAACTTGTTCTTGAATGTAGAAAAGCTAAAGCAACTGAAAGAAATGAATAAGAGAAAAAGCTGAAAGAAAGCTTTAAAGGGCAGATTGAGAAGACAATGTAAAGTATTATAATGAAATGTGCAAAGACCTAGAGTTAGAACATCAATAGGGAAGAACATGCTCAGCATTTCTCAAGCTGACAGAACTGAAGAAGAAATGCAAGCCATGAGTTGCAATATTGAAGGATTCCTTGGGCAAAATATTGAATGATACAAGAAGCATCAAAAGAAGATGGATGGAATACACAGAGTCACTGTACCAAAAAGAACTGGTCGATGCTCAGCCATTTCAAGAGGTAGCACATGATTCAGAGCCAATGGTACTGAAGGAGGAAGTCTGAGCTGCATTGAAAGCACTGGCATAAAACAAGGCTTCAGCAACTGATGGAGCACAAACGTTTCAGCAAATTGATGCAGTGCTGAAAGTGCTACATAGTCTAGGCCAGGAAATTTGGAAGACAGCTACCTGGCCAACTGATTGGAAGAGATTCATATCTGTGCCCATCCCAAAGAAACATGTCCCAAAGGCATGCATAAAGTATCAAATAATATCATTTGTATCACATGCAAGAAATATTTTGCTAAAGATAATTCAAAAAGGGTTGCAGCAAGCATACATTGACAGAGAACTTCCAGAGGTTCAAGCTGGATTCAGAAGAGGACGTGGAATGAGTAATATCATTGCTGATGACTGATGGATGTTGGCTGAAAGCAGAGAATACCAGAAAGATGTTTACCTGTGCATTATTGACTATGCAAAGGCTTTCAATTGTGTAGATCATGACAAGCTATGCACAACATTGTGAAGTATGAGTATTCCAGAACACTTAATTGTGATCATGAGGAATCTGTACATGGACCAAGAGGCAGTTGTTCAAACAGAACATGGGAACACTGAATGGTTTAAAATTAGGAAAGGTGTGCAACAAGGTTGCATTCTTTCACCATACTTATTCAGCCTGTATGCTGAGCAAATAATCTGAGAAGCTGGGTTCTATGAAGAAAAACGTGGCATCAGTTTTGGAGGAAGACTCATTAACAACCTGCAATATGCAGATGATACAACCTTGCTTGGTGAAAGTGAGGAGGCCTTAAAACATTTACTGATGAAGATCAAAGAGCACTGTCTTCTGTATGGATTGCATCTCAAAGTAAAAAAACAAAAATCCTCACCACTGAATCAATAAACAACATTCTTATCAACGGAGAAAAGATAGAAGTTGTCAAGGACTTCATTCTTCTCGGATCAACTATCAGCACTCATGGAAGCAGCAGTCAAGACATCAAATGACATACTGTATTAGGCAAATCTGCTGCACAAAACCTTTTAAAAGTGTTGAAGAGCAAAGATATCAGCTAAGGTGCGCCATGGTATTTTCAATAACCTCATATGCATGCAAAAGCTGGACAGTAAATAAGGAAGACCATAGAAGAATTGATGCTTTTGAGTTACGGTGCTGGAAGAGTATATTGAAAGTACCATGGGCTGACAAAAGAACCAACAGATCTGTGTTGGAAGAAGTGCAGCCAGAGTGCTCCTTGGAGGCCAAGATGGCCAAATTCATCTCTTATACTTCAGACATATTGTCAGGAGTTTGGCAAGGTGGAGGGTCAGGGAAAAAGAGGAAGACCCCTCGGCAAGATGGATTGGCAAAGAAGCAGCATCAATGGACTCAAACATGTCAACAATTGTGAGGTTGGCCCAAAACCAGACAGTGTTTTGTTCTGTTGTGCATAGGGTCACTATGAGTCGGTAACAACTCGATGGCACCTAACAATAACAACAAGAATTTTCCAAAACTTGCCCAAGTACGACCCAGGGACAGAGGACAATTAGAAACTGTCCTGGTTAAGAACAGTACCCTTGAGTGAGCCTGAATTATAACCGGTTACTTCCCTGAATTGTAACCTGTCACTTTAAGGGCTATGGTGTGCCTGGCCCAAGTTATGATACTTTCAATCACTTCATATACTTGTGACAGTTGGACACTGAATAAAGAAGACTGAGGAAGAATTGATTTAGTCCTCTGAATTATAGTGTTGGTGAAGACTATTCTATATACACCATAGACTTTCAGAACAAAGAACAAATCTGTCTTAGAAGAAGTACAGCTAGAATACTCCTTACAATCAATGGTGGCAAGATTTCCTCTCATGAATTTAGCCATGGTATCAGGAAAGGCCTGTCCCTGGAGAAGCACATCATGTTTAGTAAGGGGTCAGTGAAAAACAGGAAGACCCTCAATGAGATGGATTCACATCGTTTCAGAAACAATGGGCTCAAACACACCAACCACTGTGGGGTTGGTACAGGATCAGGCAATGTTTTGTTCTGTTGCACAGAGTCACTATGAGTTGGAACCAACTTGACAGAACCTAATAACAAACACAACTTCCTTAATTGTGTAGAAAAAAGAAAGTGTTACAGCAGTACATTGACAGGGAGCTGTCAGAAATTCAACCGGGATTCAGGAGAGGACCTGGAACAATATGGTTGATGTCAGATGGATCTTGTTTTAAAACAGAGAATACCGAAAAGATGTTTACTTGTGCTTTATTGACTTTCAATTATGTGGATCATAACAAACTATGGATAGCATTGTAAAGAATAGGAACTCCAGAACACTTCATTGTGCTTATGCAGAATCTATACATGGACCAAGAGACAGTGGTTTAGAATGATTTTAAAATCCGGGAAAAGTGTACATCAGGGTTGTATCCTTTCACCATACTATTCAATCTGTATTGTTGTTGTTAAGTGCCGTAGAGTCCATTCTGACTCATAGCAACCTTGTATATGGTTTCCGAGGCTTTCAATCTTTGCAGAAGCAGAAAACCTCACCTTCCTCCCAAAGAGCAGCTGGTGGGCTGTAACTACTGACTTTGTGATTCACAATCCAGATTCAATCTGTATGCTGTTGTTGTAAACAATCTGTATGTTGTTGTTGAGTTAGTTTCAATTCATAGCATGGTTTTGAACTGTTGACCTTGTGATTGGTTCAAAGTCACATTGAGCAAATAACTTCAAAAGCTGTGTTACATGAAGACGAATGCAGCATCAGGATTGAAAGGAAACTATTAACAACTGGCAATATGCAAATGGCACAACCTTGCTTGTTGGAAGCAAAGAGTACTTAAAGCACTTACTGATAAAGAACAAAGACCACAGCCTTCAGTACGGACTGCACCCCAATGAAAAGAAAACAAAAACCCTCACAAGCAAACCAATAAATAATATCATGATAAATGCAGAAAAGATTGAAGTTGACAAAGATTTCATTTACTCAGATCCACAATCAACTATCATGGAAACAGCATTCAAGAAATCAAACAATATATTGTATTAGGCAAATCTGCTGCAAATGGCCTCTTTAAACTGTTGAAGAATAAAGATGTCTACAAGAACAAGCAACATGCTTGCCCAGGAAACATCAAAGCAAGTGGTCAGGTCCCCTCAGTGCAAACCCCCTTCCAAGACTAAGACTCAATGGGAATACACGCTGTGATTGGTGACCACGCTTGACACCGATAAGGGGAAGTGAGGGAAAAACAGCAATGAAGAGGTGATCTAAGTCCTACCACGTTCAATAGACTTCTGTGAACCTGGGTGGAGACCTGGTTAGCCAGCAGTGTGGCAAGACCTGGGGACTCTTGGGCCCAGAGTCAGTGACATAGCCACAGAGGACTAGAGTGGAGAGTGAAGCGTCCAGCTGATAA